>NC_044977.1:172761568-173063048 GCF_008728515.1 Papio anubis | reverse complement strand
TCGGCCTCCCAAAGTGCTGGGATTACAGGCTTGAGCCACCGCGCCCGGCCGACTTTGTTTTTTCTTTTCTTGTACTCTTTAAATACAAAGTAACTTTAAATTCTGTTGCTGCATTCTTTGGTAGTATATTTTGGGTGTCCAAACAAGTGGAGCGGGTGAAAAATAGCATTGTTTAAAGAGCTGGCAGTGAAGTTTTTCTTAGGGAAAGAACAATATCAATTTAGGCAAGTGTCCTGATAAAACACTTAAGATGTAGAAGATGAAGCTTAGGGGAAATGACTAAGAAGGCAATTGTATGATGAAGGAAAAGGCTCTTATGTAAATATTTTTCCTAATACAGAAACAGGAATTTGAGAAAGGACAGAAGTGAAGGATAGGGGAAATCTGGCAATTTGATAGGAGGATAAGATGAAGATGGTGTCTAACAGAAGCACAAAGGCATCTAAGTACTGAGAAGTCTAATGTACAATTTTAATTCCCCCTTGTCCTCCCTATCTCTCTCACAATGTAAACAGCCAGCATTGGCCCTCAGGTTGTGTGCAATATACAACCATCATAGGATAGATTTGAAGTGAAATTAAGGAAAGGGGACTGAGTTCCCCGTCTGGGCACACCTGGAACAAAAAGATGTGAGTAGACCAGTCACAGGAGGGAAAGTGAAATTGAGACCAGGGGTAAAACAAGAGTAGAAATTTATTTCAGAGAAGATGCTCCACTTTCCACAAGATCTGTGACACAAGTCTTGAGTCCATTTCCTTTAAACCCTGAAGAGTTGCCTCAGCAGACATTTGAGTGACAGAAAGAAAAAGCAGACTAAACTAAAACCTGCAGGGATTTTTCATTGGCATATACAGAAAACCTTATAATTAAATAGCCTACTAGGTTTTAGGTCAAAGCAGATATTCCACCATCTCCCATCCTCTCTTTATTTTCATGATAGTGTATAATTTGGTGATGCTTAAATCAGTTTCTTAAAGAACAAGATGCTGAGAAGGACAGAACTCAGGCTCTGGGTCAGAAACATGTAGTTTGGAAAACTCCCTCTACTTTTTGTAAACCATGCATTCTTAGGTTATTTTGACTCTATGGTTGTTATTTTCTTGCAGGACTAATAATTTGTAATTATTTTTTATTTGGCTTACTTGTTTCTTGTCTGTTTACTTGGTAGAGAACAGGCTGCAAAGCACATGAAAGAGTGACAGTGGCTGTTGTGTTGTTATTGCATCCCTAATACCTGCCCCAGCAAGGATACTCCAATATGAATATATTGAGTGAATACATAAACCTTTTTTTGATCTTCTGTTTATAAATCTGAAAAGAATGAGGGTGGGACTAATACCACCCCTACTATAGGTTGCTGTGAGAATAAAACAAACCAGGTGATGAGACTTAGTGCAGAATCTAGATTCACAGTAAATGTCAACTTTGTTTGTCTTCCAAAGTCATAGGTTTGTTCCCTTTCTGGAATAAGTGAGGCCACTCTTCTCTATGACCATACTCTATGATCTTTGCTACCCTGCCACAATATGTTCTTGGTTTTATAAAGATCTTAGAGAAAAAGAACATAGGAAGCTCAATATAGCTCTGCCAGGAGTACTAGCAAAACATCAAGCACGTGCCCTTCAAGTAGGGAAGATCCATGACATTAACTACAATAACCAAAGTTTATTACGGGCCTGCACTCCTATACATCTACCAAATTTAGAAAAAAGGTGTTAGTTTGGCCTTTGACTCCTGATGGCTCTTCTATGAATTGTTTTTTTTTAATTTTTATTTTTTGCCATGAGAAAATCTGTGAATGAATGGTATTATTTTGTTAATTGATAGTTGCCAAAGGAGGAGCAGTTACCAAACCCATAGCAGAAAATTAAAGATAAGGAATGAAAGAAAGGATCATGCTCTTGGAAAGACCAAGTATGAGGCTACCTGATGAAGAAATTAGAGCAAACAATTCAGACCCATCAAAAAGAAAAAAAAAATAGGAAAAGGAACAGACATCATAAAATACAAAAGTGACCAAGAGGACAGGGGACTCCCTGTTTGGGTATGGATGGCTTTTGAACTGCAGGTCCCTATTTAAGATCTACAAATAGGCAGGTGTCACCACCTCAGGGAGATAATAGGAGAAGCAGGCTGGATCTGTGTGTGGAGTTTAGACTAAAGACCAAGAGACCCAAGAAATCTGGCTGCTGGACAGTGTGAAGGGAAAGGTTTGACTAGGGTTTCATGTGAGACAGTCAAATGATTCCGGGGAGTCTGTCAATCAGGAAGTCACTTCAACAAATTTTGAGGTTTCCTATCCTGACCTTCTTAGGTTGTGCTTATTAAAATATTTTAGGATAGGTGCTATAAGTTATAGCAATTGTAGGCATATTATTCATGTCTGACCATGGACCCAGGCAACTTGGATTCTAGATTTGGCTCTGTCTTTACTGTATTCTGTGATTCAGAAAAATCATAAACCCTCTCTGAATTATCATTTTCTCATATCTAAAGTAAAATATTACTGAAGAAACACTTTTCACATCTCTCACAGTCTTAACATTTTCATTTCAGCCCCTCCAATTGTAGGGTTCCTTCCCTTTTTTGGGGTTCCCAGGTTCTTGCTGTGATTTGAAGGTGTCTTCCGGAAGTTATCAGAAGCAGACTGTTGTGCGTGATATCACATGTCACTCCTGATCACAAATCTTTGTGGAAGTGATGCATACTGACAAAGTTAAGTCCTCAGTGGGTGCTCCTTGGGAGGCACAGTTGGCAAAGGCCCCTCGACCTGGGTGATAAAATATTCACCACTATGTGGAAGCTGGATAGTTGGAGATGATAGATCAGTTCCTAGGTAGTTCCTGGACATTTGGACAATGCAGTGAACTTGATGAGTTCCACTTGCCAGGCTCTTCCTATGTAGCTGACCTCTCCTGCTATGAAAACTTCCCTAGGAGCTCCCTCCTCCTTGCCCAATAAATCTTGATAACTTATTTAACTCAGGCCCAGGACTATTATAACTCAACTTGTTCTGTTCTCAGGGGGTAGTACAGGATTAACTCTCAAACTTTTCTTTGAGGTATGGGGAAACATGAGACTTCTATTCTGCAAAGAAAAGGAAGAAGGGAAAACAGTTTTTGTACTAAAGCTGTCTGAACTAGCAACACTCTAGATGCTAGATTGGATCATCTCTAAGGTCTCTTTTAGCTGTGACATACTATCAATTTGAAGCCAAGAGCAACGGAAGGTTGCTTTTCTTTCTGGTAACACTATGGTGAGAAAACCTTAGCCTCTTTAGGACTTGGAAGTATTAAAACTTTTAGACTCCAAGGCACAGAAAGGAATGAATGGTAGCATGTAACCCAAATCTTTGTGATCGTGGTTTGGTGGATTTTTCATACCAAACTTCTACGTGCCACTATTTAGAATGATGGTGTTGGAAAAGTTAGTCTGTAAATGTATTTCTTATGAATTTGATGGTTATCTAACTTAATTAGCATGCTGATTCCTTACTTTTAGAGTTCCCAAGAATTGTTGGAAGGGGTTTATATGGGCAAGTGAGTTAGAAAAAATGACAGAGAAACGATAATCAATTACTTCACAGTTTGACAGTCATAAGCAAACATCTGAGCACTTCCCTCTATGTAGACTGACATTTTCCTTTATAGCTCAGTTTGTTTAATCTAGTTTCACAATGCTGCCTGAATTACGACAAGTATTGCCACTCTGAATTTGTTCAGCCAACTGAAATAATCTAGAAACATCTGTGGGCCATTCCTCGATGCGGAGAGAATATAGGATACAGTCTTTGACTCAGTGCTTTATGCCTGACTTGAAGAGAGCTTAGTTTTTCATTCCCTCATTCATTTAAAAAATTTCATGCATTCATTAATCCAACCATTTATCCATCTGTCTGATACTGGGCATTAATTATGTATCAGGCACTCTGATAGGCAACAAGAGTCTTAGATATTTCTATCCGGAAATAAAAGGCAGGAAGCAAGAGAGGGACACATTTTTCATTTCAGTGTCAGGTGGTGGTGAACCATCAAAGATGTATGCATTTGCAGCAGAGTTTATTGAGGGGAAGTGGCTGCTGTGAGCAATCATCTGAAACTAGGCTGCCCTTTCTGCCACTGTGGGACATGAAATAGTCTTAATGCTGTTCTTGAGAAGAGGCAGGGAGCCTCCAGGGAGCAAGGACTCCCCAGTTTCTCTTTGTATTCTAGGCTCATAGAAAGCATCATTTAGAACTCCTCATGGAACCTAATCTCCCCAGGCTCCCCTTTGCTACTATCCTCTCACTGCATATTCTTAAGGAAATTAGATGAGGCTTTAATGTAATACAAAGTTGATTAACAATCTAAGCACACACTGTCTCCAAGGAAGGCACTCAGATGAAACTACCTAAATGTGCCTGCCTAAAATCAAAGCAATTAACCTAGAAAGTCACACACCCAGGACTTCAATCTCTGAGCTATTTTCATCCACAGAAGGAGTTGATGAAGTTTATATTTTTATCTGGGATATTGTCCATTCTTATTTCTTTTCCCCAAAAGTCAGAGAGTTCTTTACTGGCCTAGTGGGAGTGGTCTTGACAGCTATATTCATGGCCTTCTTGAATGGATATTTTGTGAGGAGTCTTAGAAAAACTTCAAGGAATAAGCAAACTCAAACTTTCATGTTCAGCAAAAGCTCATCTGCCTCATCTGAAAAATGGGAATAGAACCTCATTGGACTATTGCATAGAGAAGATAAGATAATGTGAAGCTGATACGAAAAGGCTTGGCTCATAGATGGTTCTCAGTAGCTATTACTGCCTCCCTTCTATTTGTTTGAGGAAAATGCCAATCCCCTTTGGGTTCTGGGAAGCGCCTGTAATGGGTGCCTTAACTCAGCCTGGGAGGAATGCTTATTAGGCATTTACCTGAAGAGTGGAGGGAGGAAGAAAGTGAAGAAGAAGGAAGCAGACTTTGCTGGATGATGCTGGGCTTGCTGAGGCAAGTGGCTACCTTGAAGAAAAAACATTACTTGGCACTCGTCCTTTCCTAGGAATGCAGATAGCTCCACTGGTTTACCTACCCATTCCTGGCTAGCAGAAGTATGTTCCAGGCTGCTGAGATGTCCGGGATGTTGAAACTGAAGAAGTAGGGGCCAGGTTTGAACAGAAAGGCCTTCTTCCTGGGGAACTGTCTTCTGTAGGAAGGAGTCCTGGTGTTCCTTCACGTTTTGCAGATCCCAGACTCTTTGTTTTCTTATCTTTGTTTTCCTAAAATTGACATCCATAGGAGGACAGCCTGTACTTCTTCACTAGCACCATAGGAGAAGAACATGGCATATTGAGAGACCCAAACTCACTTCTTCCAACACAACACAACTTAACATGGTGGTTAAGAATATCTTCTATGTATTATAACTGACTAGGTTCAAATCCTAGTCCTTCATGTAATCCTTTTAAGCCTTAGTTTCTTTGCTTCATTATGGAAATAGTAAGACCTAACTTGTAGTGTTGTTGAAGGATAACAGAGCACATAAAGCAATTAACCTAATACTTGACTCTGAATAAGGGCTTAATACATAATGGCTATTATATTTGTGGTTTGTCTCTTCCTTTCATGCTTTCTCCTATGCACAAAACCTTGTGGATTAAACAACTCTATGGACTTCGTGAGGGGAAATGTTTGCAGAGCCACTTTATCAGATGATCACTGGAACGGAGCCTGCAGTTTTCCTAGACTTGTCTTTTAGCTAAGGATCTCCTTTACCAATTCAGATGAGGCTCAGGAAAGTCTGAGACCACCCAAAGCTAAGGAGTAAGGGATTCACTATTTTAGAACAGGGCTGATGCTGCCTATTCTCTCTTTATATTCCTTGGGCCTTTCTACTTTAATAATCTTCAATTGAATTCTAACTGTCAGCATCTACATCTCTCCCTGCAAGGGCTTTCACAGAAGCTGGAGAAGGTCTCTTTGTAAGATCGGCTAGGAGTGCTGGGAATTAATACCTCAGGAAAGCTGTGTATAAAAAAAAAAGAAACCGCAGCTCCCTTACTGCTCAGGTGGGATTACGTGAAATAATGTGTGTTTTACAGGTTCCCAGAGGTTTCTCATGGGTCGGAGCTCCAGTTTATCTACAGTGGTAGCTGGAATGATAATATATCCTGTATTTGTTGCCTTTCTTCATCTGTTATGCCACTCCCCTCCCTCATTGATATTTCCTCTACCTCCCAAATAAACTACTTGTACTTGAATTCTTGTTTCAGGGTATGTTTCTGGGAGAACCTAGCCTGAGATGGTAGTATTAAATTCAGAGGAGAACAAAGCACTAGCACATGGTGCTCTTGAGGGCTGAGAGTGTCTTGATTGCCATTGTATACCGAGCACCTAGGGCATCATTTGGCTCAGGTTAGTCACTCAATACATACTTCATTCAGGGAATGAGAAATAGAGGTAGTATTTTAGCCCCCGAAGGAACAAAGTAGAAAACTCTGCTTTAATAACCTGCATTAATTTATATAGGATTTAACTATTTAGAATTTTAGAAAGCAATTTTATATGTATCTTCTGCAGATATTAACAACTTTATTTTACAGATGAAGAGACTTAATTTGATCATTACACGAACTTGCCCAATGCTGTGCTGTGGGTCGTAGTGCTGGAAATCACAACATGGTCCTTGCAGCAAAGTCAAGCTTTTCCTGTCACCATCAGTGCATTAGCTTGCCAGCAGCGTGATGCCTTTGCCACCATGGGATAGAATGGCACAATCAGTTGTCAGGTTTCAGCCAGACACCACGCTGAGCATGATCCAGGTTGCTTTTCTTCTCTTCTCTTAAATTCTTCTGACTTAGAGGTCCCTAACCTGATGGCCCAGATGGACTCTGAGGACTTAGTATTTATATGTGCTTTGTTTGTTTGTTTTTTTTAAACAAAGGGATCCTTAGTTTCCATCATTCTCAAAGAATTCTGGGATCCAAATAAAAAGCCATTGTCCAAGCTGCTGCTGCTAATAGTGCCTTAGTTTCTGAAGATAAAGTGCTTTCACTATTATCATTTGCCCTACTTGCTTCACCATCATTTATTGGACTTTGCGACAGTCTAAGCTTTCTTTATGAAGTCAGTGATTTTCAGAAAGTCAGTAGGTTTCCTTTTTTGTTTTGTTTTGTTTCCTTTAGAAAAAAAGTTGGAAAAATCACTCAGGATCCTTAATATGCCTATTAATACTTTTTTTTCCTTATGCTTGAATGTCACTCAAGCCTCAGTTTTAATTCAAGACTCCAATATTGAGCAGCAATCAATTTTCCCATCATATCCTCCATTGGTTCTCTCTAGCTTCCCAGCTGCCCAGTGATACTAGACCAGTCTCATTTCCTGAGCCTTTTCTTATCTCTAGCTTTTTGTACATCATAAATCCCACTTGAAATGCTGTCCCTCAGACCTCTTGCCAGTTGAATTCCTGCAAGTATGTCAAGGCATAACTCAAATGCCATTTCCTCAGCCAAGCTTTCTGTCCTAATATAGAATGATATTTATAATGATAGCTAACATTTATTGAGGGCTTGCTATGGACCAGGCATGATGTTAAGAAGTTTTTGGCAAATATTTACACCAAAACCTTTCAGGCTTTTGAAAGATTAAGTAATGTTTGCTTCTATGACAACAAAACAAAACAAACAAAACATAATCTCAGTGGCTTAATGGAATTGAAACTTATTTCTCATGTATGTAAAGTATCGATAAGTGTTTCTGATAAACAGGCACTGTGGGGATTTAAGGACTTTGGATCTTTCCATCCTGTGGCTCTGCCATCTTTAACAAGTGGCTTCCAAGCTTCCTGGCTTGGAGATAAAGGATAAATGCTCACATATGAGAAGATTTTTATGGGTCAGTCCTAGAAATGGCACGTATCACTTCCACTTACATTCCATTATCTACAATTTGTCATATAGCTGGGAAATGTAAGCTAGTTTATGTCCAAGAGAAAGACACAATTAATTTGGTGAAAATTTAGAAGTTTTTGGCCACAAATTACCTGCTAGTATTATTGTCTGAATGTGTCCCTCTCAGTTCATATGTTGAAATCTAACTCCCAATGTGACAGTATTCAAAGGTGAGACTTTAGGAGGTGATTAGGTCATGAGGATAGAACCCTCATTAATGGGATTAGTGCCCTTATAAGAGAGGCCTCAGAGAGGCCCCTCACTCTTTCCTCTATGTCAGGATGCAACAATAACACAGTTGTCTATGTACCAGGAAGCAGACCCTCATTAGACAGCAAATCTGTCAGCACCCTGATCTTGGACATTCCAGTCTCCAGAACTGTGAGACACAAATTTCTAATGTTTATAAGCCACCTGACCTATTATGTCCTGAATTGGTCGGTTCTTAGTCTTGCTGACTTCAAGAACGAAGCCGCGGATCCTCGCGGTGAGTGTTACAGTTCTTAAAGATGGTGCGTCCGGAGTTTGTTCCTTCTGATGTTTGGACGTGTCTGGAGTTTCTTCCTTCTGGTGAGTTTGTGGTCTCGCTGACTTCAGGAGTGAAGCTGTAGACCTTCACGGTGAGTGTCACAGCTCATAAAGGTAGTGCGGACCCAAAGAGTGAGCAGCAGCAAGATTTATTGCGAAGAGTGAAAGAACAAAGCTTCCATAGAGTGCAAGGGGACCCCAGCGGGTTGCTGCTGGGGGCTTGGGTGGTCTGCTTTCATTCCCTTATTTGGCCCCACCCACATCCTGCTGAGGTGGGTCCATTTTACAGAGTGCTGATTGGTCCATTTTACAGAGTGCTGATTGGTCTGTTTTACAGAGCGCTGATTGATGCATTTACAATCCTTTAGCTAGACACAAAAGTTCTCCAAGTCCCCACCCTACCCAGAAGCCCAGAGCTTCACCTCTCACTATGGTATTTTGTTACAGTAACCTGAACAAACTAAGACTGAAATTAAGAGAGCAGTGACAATGTAAATTTGACCTGAGCCCTAGGATCCTGGAAAACAGCAATTATTAAGAAGTCCTCCTATCTTTCTGTGGTTCAGAAACTGGCTTACTGGAAGAAAAAACAAAAACAAAAATCTTTTTCATACGACTTAGATAAGACTCATGGATGCCCTATGTTTATCTGTGATAAGGCCAGACATAGGTCCTCCAAATTCCCACTCTTTACCTCATACATGGTTGGCTGATTTTTTTTGTCTCCACTGATCAATCAGAACAAAATGCTTAGGTGAACTGAGTTTCTCTCCTTCCTCAAGGATCTTGAACTTCAGCCCACCCTCAGCCTGAGCCAGCATCTAACCTTCCCTAAACAGTCCCTCCTGAGAGTAGATGGGCCTCAGTGTAAACATACTCTTGTCTACTGTCTCATCACCCATTCATCCTGTTGCCACTTCCCTTCACTGATTCTTTCTAACATTGTTCACTCTTCCCTATTAAAGGAAAGCCCTTTTCTGCTTAACTTCGAGACACTTGCAGATCTCATGGTCAGTGCCTTCTCCCTACAGCTACAACCCCATTGCTTGCTCTTGTAATAATCCTTTAGAATAAAGTCTTTCCTTACGTATGCCTTGATTTTTTTTTTTTTTTTTAATTTGACAGCAGAGACTTGAATTTGAGTTCACTCTCACATTGTCACATTGCCTCCTGTACTAGTTGTCTGCCATGGAAGTGGCCCCTACCTTTCCATGGTGTAGAGTAGTTGTGCTGGGAATTGGCTAGTCAGTCGGGCACTATAGTTTCCAGACACTTGCTTTTAGGCATGGGAGCAAGTGACTCATTCTAGTAATTGAAATGGATTGATATAGCATTTTAGGCAAAGGTGGTTGTGTATCTGGTATGCCTTCCCCTAGTTCTTGTTGCTTTCTCAGGAGAACTTGGAAGATGTCAGCATTATAAATTAGAAAGCACTTGATGCCTAGGTCATTGCTTAGGGAAGAGACATCCAAAGAGCCTCCTGACTGAAAACATCTGCATTGGTCTTTTGAACTTGGTGGCACGTAACAGAGTACTCTAATACAGCTTGCAATGCTAACAACACATTGAAAGCAACAAAATCCTATGAAGGGGAACTAGAAATCATTGATTTCTCATACAGATACCTGAGAGAAAGTTACAGAGAAAGGTGTTGTATTTTGTTTGTCCCTTATAGTATTTAACACTTCCTACTTTGCCTTGCAATTAGCTATATCATCTCTCTCTCCTCAATGTATGGTTTTAAAGACAAATATGGCCTTGTTAAACCTGGAGGATTTAAATGTTTTTGGCATATGTCAGGATCTGAATGTTTGAAGAATGAATAAATCAACTGTAATTTTACTTTTAAAACAACCTTTTCAGATAAGCAGAGCAGATACTTATTTTTATTGTGGTAGTAATAAAACACAAAACATTTAGAAAAGAAAATTTAAAAAGCAATTTAAATCTCATCACTTCTTTGTTACTATATTTGTGTATTTTATTTTTCATATTTTAAAAATATTTGCAATCATACACATGCATTTTTGTATCCTTTTCAATTTAATTTTATAGCATGGTTATTTTTGCATGTTGCTACTTTGCTTACATAATCATTGTTTTTAATCCCTATTTATACAAGTGAATATAGTATAATTTATTTGTCTTCTCTCGATATGTACTATGCAAATATAGCCTCAGTAAAATTCCTTTTGCATAGAGATTTTCCATGTATTTATTTATATCATTTCCTTAGAATAAATTCTTAAATGTAATATATATGACTATGTCAAAGGGTGTGAACATTTTTCATTATTGTTGATACATATTACCAAAATTGCTGTCTAGAAGATTTGTACCTATTTACAAAGAATTATTGTACTATTGCTAGCATGATTGAAAATGGAACATTTTAATTTAGATTTGTTACATAAAATATTATTTTTAAATCATATCTTTATTTAGGAGAGGGAATGCTTTTGTGTGAATTTCCTATGTTTCTTTTCTTTTTTCTTTCTTTCTTTTTTTTTTTTTTTTAAGAGACAGAGTCTGGCTCCATCACTTAGGCTGGAGTGCAGTGGTACAATCATAGCTCACCGAAGCCTCCAACTCCTGGACATAAAGAATCCTTCCTCCTCACTCTCCTGAGTAGCTAGGACTACAGGTGCACACCATCACACCTGGATAATTTCTTTTTACATTTTTTTTTTTGAAGAGATAGAGGCTTTCTATCTCTCTATGTTTCCCAGGCTGGTTTTGAACTCCTGGCCTCAAATAAACCTCTATCCTTTCATCTTGGCCTCCTAAGGTGCTGGGATTACAGGCATAAGCCACAGCACCAGGCCTTTTTGTGAATTTTATATTCCAATTTCTTTTAATCATTTTTTACTCATAAGACATTTATTGTGTCAATGTGCTGGAGGGTGTGGTGAAAAATGAGATCTTTGCCCTTAGCAAATGTTTTTCCTAGTGAGAAGAGATAAAAAATCAACAAGTAAAAATAAATAAAATAATGCGTGCCATTATAAGATACATGGAGGAAATTCATAGGATTGATGAGTGCTTAACTTAAGGTGGTTGGAGAGTCCTCTCTGAATTGGAGGAGTTTTAGCTGTGACGTGAAAATTGTGAAGGAGCCAGTCATGTCAAGAACTTACCATTCAAATATCTGGAAGATGAGGACTCTAGGCAAAGGAATAAGAGGAAGCATAAAGCCACTGAAGTGCAAATAGTTTTGGTATGTTCTTGGAAAAAAATAAAGTAATAGTGGTAACACAGTCAGGGATGGAGAGTGGTATGAGGTAAATTTGGAGGTTCGGGTTGGGACTAGAACATCAAAAATGTTATAGGCCCTGGCAAGAAATTTGGGTTTTCTTCTAGGTGTAGAAGGAAACCATTAAGGGTTTTGAGCAGAACAGTGATACTATATGACTTAAAAGGATCATTTTGAATGCTGTGTAGAGAATCAATTTGAGGTCAAAGAAGCAAATCTGTTGAGAGGTCATTGCAGTATTCTAAGGGAGAGATAATGGTGACATGAACCAGGGTGGCAGTAGAATAGATAGGGATAAAAATATATTGTCTTCTGTTGGGTTGTACCTAAAGCAGAGATTGAGACAAAAATTCAGGTATAGTTTACTTGGGAGGTGATCCCAGAAAGTGAGAGTGAGAGAACAAGGAGAGTGAGATAGGAAAGAAAGACAAGTCCAGGTAAGGATGCAGCAAGGTCACCACTACAGGCAATAGAATTTGATTCTCATAGGACTTCCAAGAATAGGATGCCTTCCAGAATTGTCCATCTAAACATCTGCAGTCTGAGTTATTTGATGACTGTCTCTGAAACGTTAATTTGACACACTTCTGCACTGCAGTCACACTGAATAGGCCTCCATAGCTTTGGAGACCTGGGATGAAAAAGTGGAAAGAGTCAGCTTGGTCTTGAGGTGGGATGCTGTTAGGGTCCACAGAGGTGGCCTGAGGGTATGTGGTATAGGGTATCAAAAAAGATCTGCTATCTATAAATGGATGCAAATGATACTTTTCAGTGCAAAAATTATTGCCTTTTGACAGGAATGGAAACTGGTGGGAAAATCTGAGAGACTTCTTTGATTCCATAGTTATTTGGTTATAGCACTGAGACTGGGATGCAAATCTTTTGCTAAAAATGGTAGGAAACCAATCGTTTGGACTGGGTCTCTGATCAGGTAATGCAACTGATGTTTGTCATGGATTCTCTTTCCTAAGGGTTGATTTTTTTTTCTCCTAAAAATAAATGAAGAGAAAGGAAGCCCAGGTTTGAACATTATGACTTAAACTCTCCAGATCATCAGACCTCATAATTAGAGCATCACATTTCCTTTAGCAAGTTTTTCTTAGATAATTTAATCTATGGTTTTGTTCCTTTCCATTTCCTAGAGAACAAAAATACTTGTCCAGAAAAATAACTCTAGGTCCTGGAAGAACCTGCAGGAAATCAACCAGCAAGTGTTGGCCTTTTTTGCCCCTGTGTCCCCCTCTTGAAATTTTAGTCTTTCTTTTCACATTTATAGTCCAGAGACTTTGAAAATTACTTTGTGGTCCCAATTTAACAAAAAACTTTCTTGAAAAAAAAAAACGAATTAGAACACAGTTGTCCAGAATTTCCTGGGTTTAAAAATTTGTTTTTCTTTCTCCATTGGTCAAATTAATTTTAATAGGCACAATAATGTGATACCAATACTACTATGATGTAGTAGAATGTTAATATCAACAATGTATTGAGTACCACAATGAGCTAGATATTTTGCCAGGTGCTTAATATTTTTATCTCAAATTCTCACACTAAGAAATACATATTATTTTCTCAATTTTAAGGATATAGAACCAGTCTCTGGAAGATGACACGAAATACCAAAATCAGGAGCTGCTAAACCTAAAATCCAACCTTATCTGACTCCAAAGTATATTTTGCTAACTTCTCCAATTGTGTTCTCAGCTACACAGGATTAACTTGTATGTTGAATAAGAACTCAGGGTGTAATTGAGGAAACCAGATTTTAAACCTTAGTAATGGTAGTTTTTTCTCCCTCTGTTTTACCTACTTCCCTACCCCCTCCCAAAAAAACCCCCTGCAGATAGGCTCATACTCTTTTTTTGGTCCATATCAATTAATTAAAACTTTAAACTACTATTGTTTTATGTTTTTGTTTTTATGCACCAAATAACTTTTATTCATAGATTTTCAGGCAGAATGTCCTAGGTGACATCTGATTAGCAAATGGCCACAGGAAATGTTGTCAGTGCAACAGAGAAACAACAAATTAGAGAAGCAAACCAGAACCAAATTGGTAACTGAGTGCTAGGATCTCATTCTGCCGATTCTTGATATAAATAGAGTAATTTCAAAACTCAACAACCCGCATTTATGATAAAGAAACATCAGAATAGTCATTGCTTCTGGAAGTGAGTGTAGGCAGGGATAGACTGAGAAGGTACATGAAGAAACTTTCTGGGCAATAACAATGTTCTGTATTTTGGTAGGGGTTTGGTTTACACAGGTGCATAGATAGCTCAAATACTATGGGTTGTGCATTTCATTCTATATAAATCTTAAAAAAGCATCATAAACCAATATTGAACTATAGTTAATAATATGTACACTGAATTGTTTAGGGGTGAGGTGTACTGATATCTGCAATTTACTTTGAAATGTATCAGAAATATGAATAAATTGGTGGATAGAAGGATAGACAGCTAGATAGCTATGTGATCAAACAAAAAGAGCAAAATGTTTACAGAATATACACATTTGGTATGAAGGTGTTTAGTGTATAATTCTTCCAACTTTTCTGTATGTTTGAAATTTTTCATTAAAAATAATGTGGGAGAAAAAATGATCTCAAACCTAGGCGTCTCTAGTTCCACTGAGGACAACCAATAGAAGGTAAATTTAAGTGCAGTTGTTTGTTCTCTCTCATTGTTCTAAATATTTTTCGTTATAAAAAGAAGATGAATTGTTCATTCCCATGAAGGAGTTTGAAAAAGTGGGCCATTAGGCAAGGGCCTTTACTTTATCTTTGTGGTAGGCAGGATAATAGTCCTTCAAAGATGTCCACATCATAATCTCTGGAACTTGTGAATATATTATCTTATATGCCAAAAGGGACTTGGCCGATGCGATTAAATTAAGAATCTTGATTATGGGGGGATTATTCTGGATTATCCAGGTAGGCCAACATAATCACAACAGTCCTTGTGAATGAAAGAGGAAAGCTAGCAAGTCAGAACTAAAGAAGGAGATGTGATGTTGGAAAGGAGAGTTTGGTGTGATATGATGATTGGCTTGGAACATGAGGAAAGCAGGCCAAGAGCAAAGGAATGCAGACTGCCTCTAGCTGCTGAAAAACGAAGTGAAACATTCTTAGAGCCTTTAGAAGAAATGCAATCCTTCCAACATCTTAAGTTTAACCCAGTGAAATTTGTGTCAGTCTTCTGATCTATAGGTCTAGAAGTAAATAAATGTGTTGTTGTAAGTCGCTTAGTTTGTGGTAATTTTGTTACACCAGCAACTGGAAACTACTGTAAGCACGGAAGGGAGATTGTTCCCATCAGCATATTATTCTAAAGAATTACGGAGGAAAACTGAGGCTGAGTGGCAGGCAAACTATTTGACATTGATGTTTGTTTTAGGTAGACTCTACGGGTTGTATGAAAGGGCTAACTCACAATAAACATTTCTATGATTTATTTTAAGCATATACCTAAGAATAAGGGAAACAGAAGTCTCAGCCAAGCCTCATGGGAAGTGAGTTCCCATGGGATGGAGCCCAACATCTAGGCCTCATAAGAAGTCTCTGAATCACAGAACATCCAGGTCTCAGGGTGTGTGGAACTGGAAGGTCATTTGGCAACTGGGGAACATCTAGGGACCTCACCAGCATGGGTCGGTGTAGAAGTTTTTTAGATTTTTGCTTCATTCTGAAAGAGTCTGTTTTTTTTTTTTTTTTTTTGAGACGGAGTCTCGCGCTGTGTCACCCAGGCTGGAGTGCAGTGGCGCGATCTCGGCTCACTGCAAGCTCCGCCTCCCAGGTTCACGCCATTCTCCTGCCTCAGCCTCCGAGTAGCTGGGACTACAGTCGCCCGCCACCACGCCCGGCTAGTTTTTTGTATTTTTAGTAGAGACGGGGTTTCACCATGTTAGCCAGGATGGTCTCGATCTCCTGACCTCGTGATCCACCCGCCTCGGCCTCCCAAAGTGCTGGGATTACAGGCTTGAGCCACCGCGCCCGGCTTTTTTTTTTTTTTTTTTTTTTCTTTTTTCTTCAATGCCTGTGGCCAGGACTACTGTGTTAATCTTCCTCTGGTTGGCACAGCCATACCTGGGTGGGCACAATTTGGATCAAGGAGCACACACTGGATTTCCATCCCTACTCCCCACTGAGCCAGATTCCCTGTGTAAGGAATACATATTCAACCTTATATATGGCCCTGCTTTATATATGCTTAGTTCCCCACCTTTCTATATCTTTTCTGTCCCAATAGCTCCTTGCTTCTTTATAATTTCTGCTCCTAATACTTCTGTTTATTTATAACCTCAGCTCACATGTTTCCCACCTGAAGCCTCTGCAGGCTCTTCTGTGTGACTCCTTTTAATTTCAGCTTTTACTGCCAACTGCTTGATATTCTCATTGGTCCACAAGTTAATTCCTGGAAATGAGATTCTGATTGGTCAAACTGGTCTCTATCCTGGAAAAGCTTTTCATGTTAAGTAATCTTATAAATGTGAATGCTTGGCTACTTTGGAATCCGGATTCCATCCCTAGTCTGATTTTAAAAAAAGAAAAGAAAAATCTTTTTGAATAGTGGGTAAGGCCACTTGGAAACCAAGGTGGTTGCCTAAACTTGCCCCACTTTTAAGGAGCTTTGAGAAGGTAGGATCATAACTGACATTTCTGGTACAAGTTTTAATTATCATGGATGTTATTGGTATTTATATTTTTCTCCTCTTCAGAGAGAATTTGAAGAAGCAACATAGATATTACATTCAATGATGTAGTCAAGGAGAAAATATAAACAGAAGAAAAAAAATATCAAGGAACTAGATACTGAAGAGCACCAGTATTTTGATCAGTGTGATCAACATGCTTAACTGTGCTTCAGATTTGTTTCCAAGCTTCCTGATATTCAAGGAAGAATATTACATTTTAAATACTATTTAAATATTAAAATTTACAATTCTTATTACAGAAAAGAAAGTGATTGTATTTCTTGATTGGGTGGCAGAGGCCTTAAGCCTCTTTAAAATGTGTTTCCTTAAGCAGCAGGTAGGACTTGGGGAAAGAGCCATGTCAAGAGATCTGGCAAGAGCAGACACTTTAATATTTGTACATCATCTGTCTTTTAAAAGAACTTCTTCACAAGAAGAAAGCTCCCACATGGGATAGTTAGAGGTTTAGGAAATCAAACTGCCATTTTACTAAGTGGTCAAGTTTCTTCTATGAGCGGTGGCTCATAATGAATTCAACATTGTGCTTACCTCGCCTGCATCCAAAAACCTGGGATACTTGATGAAGATGACTTTGCCCCATGTGGCTTTATTTTTCTTACCTCTAAGAAGAGAGAAAATTTCTGGCCTTCCAAAACTCAGAGTTATGATGAGACTAAAATCTAATGAGCAATGCACAAGGCTAAAAGCTAAACGTTAATATTTTCTAATGTCAGTTAGACATAAGCTGTACATAGTGGGAAAGGCTCTGATATACATGTCAAGAAAAGGTAAGGGACTCCACTTCTAGGGTAGATTTGCTCTATGTGCTTGGACAAGACTTAAAGTCTCCCTGGTCCTTGGTTTCATCATCTCTAAGATAAGGGATTAAATTAGAATCAATGTTTTTCACAAAGTATTTTGCTCTTTAAAAGAAAGAAGTATGTGGTAAAATAAAATTAAGAAACTGCACAATCTATGCCTCTTTTAGCAATTTACCAGGCACATTAACATATTATATGCTTTGGGACGTTCTGCAATAAATAAGAACTGTTTATTTTAGCTTAATTAAGATTCCTAAATCTATTTAAGTGCATGTTTTTCCACCAGTTTTTTTTTCAAAGACTAAAAATATCTCATGGAAAACACTTTGGGGAATGCTAGATTACATGATTTTTATATTTGCAAACATAAAATTCTACATTTTTTTTCACTGCCTACTGCTGGTTGGATGATCTTTAGGGGAAGGTACATAGGTAGAAAATACTGGCCGTGACAAAATGAAGCCACTACATGAGGGAGATAAAAATTAGAAAGGGAGAAAGTAAGGTGTCTCATTTATAATCTTAGCACTTCTGATATGTGTTGAGTTGAAATGTGTGTTGTCCTGAATTGAATTGAATGCCTACAGAGAGTTTTCACCTATCTAATTGTCAGAAGAGAGTTAATGTTCCCAGCTCAATTTTGGAAAAGATACCAAACTCATCAGACAACAATAATTAGCTGACCTCTAAGTATGGACCAAACCTCTTAAAAAAGGTGCTATAACCATTAATTCATCCACTCAGAACCTGTGTCCTCCTCCTTTGGAATGAACTATAAGCATCTACTCTTGATGCTGGCTGTGTATCCCCCGTTTTGGTAACTAAATAGGATTTATGCTCAAGTTTTTAAAACCCAATTCCATCTCTCAATAAAAGAACAGTAAATAAATCACAACTTATTGATAAACAGTTGAGGTTTCAGGCATAGAAATGAGATGTGGAATAGAGTTCAGAATTGAAAGTGTTTTCCAATTACCTGTTCAAAATCTCTCCTACAGGTTCTGGTATGAATTTTTGGTTGTGCTCTTACAGGAATAGGTGCAGACACTTTGCATCCATCACTGCAGCTATGCAGCTTTGATATCATAATAGGTATTTTCTTTTGCTAGCCATCTTATTTAATTAATCCCTTGGTCCAAGAATGATGACTGCTATTGCTATGTGGAACAAATGTAAAAGAAATACGTTGTTTACTGGAAAAGGTTTAATAGGAGGCTTTAGTGAAACCTTTTTATTGTCAGTGTTCTAGTCACATTGAACATCAACTCTTGTATTTATTCTCTTCATCTTGATCATAAAGGCAATATTTCTCAAACAAATGCTCAGAATAAAGTCATTATAATTGTGTCTTTATTCCTGTTGACAGCTTTTAAAGCTATTTTGAACTTCTTCAACTTTAAAACCTAAACAAAAGTAGACAGAATAAGATGCTGAATCTCTGTTTACCTATGCCCCACCTTCAACAATTATCAAATATGGCCAATCTTATTTTTTCTATACCTTTTTACTTTTACCACTCCCTACCACTGGATTATTTTGAAGCAATTCCCAGTCATCATATAATTTTCTTCATAAATACTTTAGTATATGCCAGTAAAATACAAGACTTTTTAAAAAAGAATTACAACACCATTGAACATTTAAAAACTTACCAATGACTTCTTAATATCATCAAATTATTAGTCAATATTCAAGTTTTTTATTTTCTCATAGTTGATTTTTTTTAACCTTTTAATTCTTTCTTTCCTTCTTCTTCTTCTTCTTCTTCTTTTTTTTTTTTTTACAAAAAGCAAGGTCCATCCGTTGTATTGGGCTGACGTGTCTTTTAGTGTTTCAAGATTCTTTTAATCTTTAGGAACCTCTCTCTTTATTTCTCTCTCTTTATTTGTTAAAAACACTTGGTCATTGCTTTCTGTAGAATTTCCTATAATTTTTTAGATTTTGCCTATTGCCTGTCTGATATTATCGATCACATTACATGTTCTAACTCTACTTTCCAAAACTAGTACTTAGATCTAGAGGCCTGCTCTGATTCTGACTAAATATATTTTTAAAATTTTATTGGCAAAAATTTATAGGAAGTACTTTTTATTGTATAATTTCAGGAGGCACATAATTTCTGGTTGTTTCTCTTGTGATGCTAAGATCAATTAGTAGGATTAAGTGTTACTAGCCTGATCTATTCATTATAAAAATTGTTCATGAATTTTATAATTTATAGTTTATAATTTATCAGTCATTGATGATCATCTAAAACCATTATATTTGTAGAAGTTATAAAATAGGGATATTCTAATGCATCATTCCTTCTATATTAATTAGTTGGAATTCTTTTATAAAGAAGAATTTTCTCTTTTCAGCTATTTGGTTATCCTGTGGTACAGGCCACATAGGAAAGACAGAGTAAATTTCTAGATAGTTCTTAGTCCTGGGTTCTTAGTAAAAATTACACGCTTGGGTGGGATCTGTGGTCTTACCTTTCCTACTCCTGTTGATAAGAGTTGTCAAGAGGCATAATCTTTTCTGTTTTTTGCCCCAGTTTATGGTATACTATAATCCTCCTTCAGATTCCTGATAATTTTATTATTTTTTACCTTCCCCTATAAGCACTTGTATTAAAAAATGGCACCTGAATAACGAATGCACAATGAGTACAAATCCTAGTCTAGAAATACAAGTGTATGGGAAATCCAATTCAAATTCATTTCTGTTTCAAATTTCTAGACCATTGACATGAAAGTTTATATTTTGGTCACTTTGGCTTTTCTACCCTATTTACTCTGGGTTTCTTTAAGTTCCCAGACTTATCTAGTGGCAAGAACTCAGGTTGTGTTT
Source organism: Papio anubis (assembly GCF_008728515.1). Lineage (NCBI taxonomy): Eukaryota > Metazoa > Chordata > Mammalia > Primates > Cercopithecidae > Papio > Papio anubis. The sequence continues at coordinate 173,042,998 of NC_044977.1, read as the reverse complement.
GGGCGGGAGACATTATATTTCAACCCTGACACCATCTTTTTTCGTTAGTGTTAATTGAGATGTCCATCATCCTACCTTGTTCTTGGTCACCATTCTGGGCAGGCTAGTCTTACTTGTCCTTCCTTCCCACCTGCATGGTTCCATCAAGTAGTAAGGAGACCACTTACTACTCTTTTGTCATGATTGGTACATGGGACTCATTCTGGATCCATGCTGAAGCACAGTAAACTGATGGGCTCTAGCATTATGTTGCCTAGTCAGAGTCTGTGGTGCTTTGTTTTCTATATCATTTCTGCCTTCCTCTATGGCTTCCCCAAGAAATTGGCCCAACGTCCTTCTGTACTGGATCCCACAAAATGATTTTCTTTTTTACTGTTTCTTGACTATAAATTTTATGGTGTCCTTGAGGGCATCTTTCATGCACAAAATACTTTGGTTTTAAAAGCTAATGTTCAGAGTTGTTTGATATTTGCCAAAGGCTCCAAAGCAATCCAGTGGGGAAAGGAAATAATACTGGGATAAATGGGTCTCTATGTGGGAAAATAATTGACCTCAACCTCTATCTTACACCAAACATAAAACAAATTAGAAATGGGTCACATACCTAAACATAAAAGCATTGAAAAGCTTTTAGATGAAAACATTAGAGTATCTTCATGATTTAGCATAGACAAAGGTTTCTTAGGCTACATAATGTGATAACCATAAAATTAACATTAATAAGACTTCCTTGAGACTAAAATGTGCTCTTTAAGTAACATTGTTAAAAAAAATGAGTCGGTAAGCCACAGTTTGGGAGAAAATGTTTGCAAAACATTTCCAGAATATATAAGAATGGTATCCAGGATATATAAGAATGGTATTCTTATATATAAAAAACTTCTACAACTTAACAACAAAAAGACCAATAATCCAATAAAAAATGGGCAAAAGTATTTGAACAGACACCACAAAGGAAAATAACTCAATATCATTAATCATCAAGGAAGTGCAAATCAAAAACGTAATGTGATTCTACTACACACCCACCAGCATGGCTAAAATTCAAAAGATGGATCAAAATGTTGATGAGGATGTGGAGTAAAACAGTACTCTTATACACTTTTGGTGAGAATGGTACAGTCACTTTGAGTAAAGCTCGGGAAGTTTATTATAGAATCAAAGATGTATGTTCCCTGTGACCCACCAATTTCATGCCTATATATTTTTCTAAGAATAATAAAAACATATATCATAAAAGACTTATATGACAATATTCATATCAGCTTTATTCTTAATTACTCAACTGGAAATAGTCTAAAAATTTATTAATAAGAAAATGTAGAAACAAACTATGGTGTAGTCATACAGGAATACTACTACTCAGCAATAGATAGAAACAAATTACTGATACATGCAACAACATGGATAAATCTCAAAAACATTTTGCTGAGTGAAAGAAGTCTTACACAAATGAGTACATACTGCATGATTAAATTTACATAAAGCTCTAGAAAAGTCAAAACTATGGTGGAAAAATTCAGAAAAATGGTTGCCTCTCAAGGTGTGGGTAGGGATCACTTGGAAAGGTGCCTGAAAAAACCTTCTGTGTGATGAAAATATTATGAACCTTGACAAGATTTGGAGTTGCACAGGTGCGCTTTTGTCCAAACACACTAAACAGTACATTTACAATTTGTGCATTTCATTGTATATACATTTTATCTCAAAAGAAAATATTGAACTATACTTAATAATATATATATGCTGAGTATTTTAGGGTGATGTATTGATGTCTGAAATTTACTTTGAAATATATCAAAATAAGATGGACTGCTGCTTAATAGAATATAAACATAAGAACAAATATTTGATAAAGCAAGCCTGGTAATTCTTAATTGTACATTCTATGTGGTGGGCATATAGGTACTGACTGTAATAATTTTCAACTTTCTATAGGTTAAATTTTTTCTATAATAAAATGAGAGGTCAAAACTAGTGCAAAATTTACTAAAGTTACAGTACCTAGCTGTAGGTACTGTTCTTTAACATTTATTTCCTTCCTTCCTTCCTTCCTTCCTTCCTTCCTTCCTTCCTTCCTTCCTTCCTTCCTTCCTTCCTTTCCTTCCTTTTCCTTCCTTTCCTTCCCTCCCTCCCTCCCTTCTCCTCTCCTCTCTTCTCCTTCTCCTTCTCCTTCTCCTCTCCTCTCCTGATGGAATCTTGCTCTGTCACCCAGGCTGGAGTGGATTGCTATGATCTTGGCTCACTGCAACCTCCAGCTCCCAGGTTCAGGTGATTCACCTGCCTCAGCCTCCTAAGTAGCTGGAACTACAGGCACGTGCAACCACGCCTAATTTTTTTATTTTTTATTTTTTATTATTTTTTATTTTTATTAGAGACAGGGTTTCACCATGTTAGCCAGGATGGTCTCAATCTCCTGACCTCATGATCCACCCGCCTCGGCCTCCCAAAGTGTTGGGGTTACAGGCGTGAGCCACCGCTCCTGGCCATTCCTTAACATTTTAAGTTAAGTTTTAAACTCTTATTTTTATTGATAAATCTATTAGATTCCAATAATCCATTTTAAGGGAGCCTTGATTGCTATTTTAATCAGGATAAGCTCAGTTATGCTGCAGTAACAAATTTCAGGCTCTTAATTGTAATAAAGGTGTATTTCTTGCTCTTGTCACAGTCTGATACAGGTCAGGTAATTTTTTGGGGCATTTGTCCTCCAAAAATTACTCAAGGATCTGGGCTGCTTTCTTTTTGCAACTGTGCCATCTCAGAGTACTTCACTTTCACTTAGTCTTGCTCTTAACCATCTTAGACCAAAGTGACACATTTCTACAGGCAAGAACTCAATTATAAGATTCCAACCTGTCAGTGGGGCTGGGAAATATAATTTTCCTGAATGTGCAAGAAGAAGAAACTGGAGTAAATACACTGTTTCATTGTAATGATTACTTGGCCCTATTTACACACTCTGTTAAACTCATTTAAATAGTATTTTAAATTGTGTCTATAAATTTAATATATTCTCTTTCTTTTTAAGCACCTCAATTAAGTACCTAAGTTATTCTTATCAATTGAATAACTTATATGCATGGTGAATCTCAAGTTCTATTTAATGTTCTAATATTGTTCACAATATCTTAGTAAGATTTCAGTTTAAAATTATAAGTCGGCTGGGCGCGGTGGCTCACGCCTATAATCCCAGCACTTTGGGAGGCCGAGGCGGGCGGATCACGAGGTCAGGAGATCGAGACCATTCTGGCTAACACGGTGAAACCCCGTCTCTACTGAAAAATACAAAAAACTAGCCGGGCGAGGTGGTAGACGTCTGTAGTCCCAGCTACTCGGGAGGCTGAGGCAGGAGAATGGCGCGAACCTGGGAGGCGGAGCTTGCAGTGAGCTGAGATCCGGCCACTGCACTCCAGCCTGGGCGACAGAGCGAGACTCCGTCTCAAAAAAATAAAATAAATAAAATAATAAGTCTACTAGTATATAAACAAAATCTTAATAGTATTTTCTCCTAAGACTGAAAAAAGGTTACTATAGGGAATAAAGAGGAGGAGAAAAATTGTGAATAAAAATGTTAATTATTTGCTAACATATTTTTTCTTTGTATTTTTAAAAGGCATACTTCAGTAAAAAGAATAGAAAATATAAACCAATTACTCAATTGTGCATTAATTTTTGAATTAGAATTATAAGTATAACCTATTATTTTAATAGATCAAATACTCCTGATCATTATAAATTCTCAGACACACCACACATGCACAGATTTAGAACATAATGTTCATATTATAGCTTGGATTTGCTTAAGTATTTCTATATCTCATTATAAATCTTCTCTGTGTTGAAAAATGCTACCAACTAATGAAATAATTATGCTAAGCCAAAATATTTAGGGTAACACTTTCAAATAATTTCTGAAGTTACATTCTCTAGTGGCTGAGGTTTTTAATGACCTGAGAGGGTGCTGTCTGGAATGCCAATGGGATTCTTGCCTGCCAGACTGAGACGTGTTCTACATTTGTTCCTTCTGACTGTCCATCTCACTTCACAGACTGCATCTTCCGGATTCACTTTCCACATTACCTATTTATTATGCCTCCTCATGAAAATTGCCTCACCGTTTAATTAGATTCAACTAATCTATTTATGCCTTCTCCTCTAAATATCTATCTGTATTCTTCCTATGTGTTAGTGGCACAACTCACAGACGTTTAAATGCTATTCAGTTTGGTTGCTCATGTGCCCTCAGAATCAGACAGCATAACAAAGTGGTTATAAGCATGAATTCTGGATCCGGACTGCCTAGGTTGAAATCCCAGCTTGCCCGTTTACATGCTGTGTGACCTTTACCGAGCAACTGGACTTCTCAATATCCTTATCTGTAAAGCAGGGATAATAGTAGTGCCTACCTCACAAGGTTGTTGAGAGGGTCGAGTGAGTTAAGTACTTAGAACAGCATCTAGCACCTGTTAAGTGCTTTATATATGGAAGCTACTGTTATTATGATGATTATTAGCATTATTTGTATGACTGTGAGGTCACAGGTCTAAGGCCATGTCAGTGACGCTCCCAAAGGGTAGTGTGCTGAACCACACTTTTTGGGAACTGTCAATGTTTACACTGTCATTGCAACCCTCCCTTCATTTTCTCTCCCCAGGGAATGCTTTTCTTGTTTGGTGGGATTACAGGTATGAGCCACAGTGTCCAGCATCAGCCTATAGTCTGAATTAAGACACAAAGTAAACTTTGTCTCAGCAGGGAACTCTGCTGCTAAGATAGAGCAAACCTGAACTAGCAGATTGAATGGAGAGAGGGCCAAAGAAAAAGAGAAACACCAGATTTAATGATTATAGTTTAAAAAACTATCTGACCACTCTTGTTAACTACTAGGGCTTCTCAAACTTGTGGCTATATCAGAATCACCTGTAGGACTTGTAAAAAGCATAGATTACTAAGATACCCTTCTCTCTCCACTCTTAGTTTCTGATTTAGTTGGTTTAAATTATAATTCTTGGACCCCACAATTTGCTTCTCTAGAGAGTTCCCTGGTGATGTTGATGGTGCTAGGCCAGGGACCACACTTTGAGAACCACTGCTGTAAATGATGACTAAGGCCCCAAGTGTCTCCTATACATGAAACATTTACATAGTAACAGAAAACTGAGCCACATGATCAAATAAAGAAGATCTAAGGTTGTTTTGTAGATGTCACAGAGTTAATAACAACGTATTTTGCAGGGTAAGGATGGAGGATTTGCAGGTATTCCTTGTGTGATCCCAAGAGGAATTCCAATGAATAAAATGTTACACTTCTTTTTGTACTTTGATTTGAATATGTGTTTATTTTAGTTTCACCCACTTTTATTATCCTCAGGATAAAAGTCCCTTAGTCAAAAAAACATATATTAGCATGGGTAAAAGGGCCTCACACTGTGCCTATATCACACTTAGGCATCCAATAGATATCATTTCCTATTCCTTCTCTGCTGTCACCAGTAGAGGGTCATGACTGCAAGTTGTCCACGTTCTTGGCATTTTGAACAAAGAATTGGACAAAACATTCAGCAAAGCAAAGAAAGAATGAAGCAATCAAAGAACAAAAGCAGGGATTTATTGAAAATGAAAGTACACCCCATAGTGTGGGAGCAGACTGAGCAGTGGCTCAGGGGCCCAGACACAGAATCTTCTTGGGTCCAAATACTGCCTAGAAGTTTCCTGGCCACTACATGCTCACCTCATGTAAATGAAGTGGTAGCCTGCAATCCGCCTGATTGGTTGCATAAAACAGTGAACCAGATGCTATAGTGAAGTTAGGATGGCCACACTCCTTTGCAAACACCAGATTGGTTGTAAAAAGTGAAGACTCCACCTGCAATCAGTCTGATTGGTTGTGCACAGCAACCATTCAAAGGCTGGAGTGAAATTACAAAGTTGCAAAGGAAGAGGGACCTGCAATCAGTTTGATTTATTGTGGACAGCTGACTTCCCATCTGCCATGCAGAAAAGGTGGAGTTTGCAAACGGAGTAGCCTCTGGCCTTTTGTAACTTAGGCATGGAAAATTAGGGGTTTCCTTTCAATTCAGTTCTAGTAAGTTGGCGTGACACAGCCTTAGGTTCCCTGCCTCCAGACCCTAGTCTCCTGCCTCAGTATCTCACTGCCTACTCAAGCCAGGCCCATCTGTTTGATTTTCTTGGTACAGTTTCTTGTTGCAGTTTGAAAGCAAATGTGCTTGAGAAGATGAGGTACAAAATCGCTCTAGGATGTGTTGCTGCTGTAGGAAGTTTCTAGGCTGTTACTATATGAGATGATGTGTGTAGAAACACATTAGAGAAGGAAATGCACCAATAAAATGTCATCATTTTATTATTTGGAGCAGCTGTTAGGGAATGCACTATCCTTTTTGAACATTATTTTCAACACAGGCAGCCACTTGGAAAAATGTACTTGTTGATCTGGACAAAGATCTGTGGAGAGACCATGAAGGGCTCAAGCCAATACTTCAGTCACTCCTACAGAGGGGGATCTCCAAGCACCTGTTGCTCTAGAAATGGATGTGATGTTTCAGTGTTGAAAGTGACAGACTAGATTATGTGATTCACATGAAATTCCCCCCCCACCTTTTTTTTTTCGGAAAGCAAAACATGCTTGTTTAATTCAGACAATTTTAGGAAGCCTTAGAAATACCTATTGAAAGGGAAAGTGAATAATTTTAAAGATGTAGTTGATTTGCTTAGTAATATTTCACAATTCTTACAACTTAGAGGTTGTTTATTTTAAAAATATATAATTTAATAAAGCATTCTACCTATAAAATTCAGAAAAAAACTTTAAAATATATGATAATATTAGAACGTTTTATAATTTCAAAGAGAATCATTATTAACATTTGCCCCAATATATCGCTTTTCTCCTTTTAATACAAAATGTACATATACAATTAATCCTTGAACAATAGCTGGGGTTAGAGATGCTAACCCCCCTTGTAGTAAAAAATCTGCGTATATTTTTTTTAGTTCCCCAAAACTTAAGCACTCATAGCCTCCTGCTGACTGGAAGCCTTATCAATAACAGGAACAGCTGATTAACATATATTTTCTGTGCTATATGCATTATATCATATATTGTTATAAGAAAGTAAGATAAAAGAAAATGTTATTAAGAAAATCATAAGGAAGAGAAAAGCATGTCTACTATTCATTATGTTGAAGTGCATCCTAAGGTCTTCATCCTTATCTTTACTTTGAACAGAAGCAGGAAGAGGAGGGGGTTGGTCTTGCTGTTTCCAGGGTGGCAGAGGTAGAAGAAAATCCGTATGTAAGAGGGCTTGAGGTAGGAGGCAGGGCTTGAAGTAGGAGGCAGCGCTTGAGGTAGGAGGCAGGGCTTGGCTCCAAAGGTGGGGGCTTGTCTCTGGGCCAGATTGAAGGCTAGTTGAAACAGAGAAGAGGTGAAAGCACCTCTTCATAAGAGCACCTCACCACCAGCACCATGTCAGTTTACCATTGCCATGGCTGCACCTGAAAATTACCACCCCTTTCCATGGCAATGACCCAGAAATACCACACTTTTTCTAAAAAACAACAACAACAACAAAAAAAAAAACCTGTCTCTTAATTTGCATATTGAACATATTCTTTAAAAAAAAAAAAAGGAAACTGGGAAAAGGTCCCTTATGTACAGGCCTTTATGAACCTTTACTGACTCACATTACTTCCAGGCACTGGGAAGCCACAACTAAGGGATGTGCTCCTAGCTGTTCCCCCTACAAGTCCTATCCCTCCCTAGAGTCTCCTCAGTCCCCCAATTCTGAGGGGGATCCCGCCAGTTATCTAAAAAAAGATTCCACCCCAAGGTTATCAAGCACCCCTTTCTGTTTTCCAAGTAGCCCCCGCCTGTATCTCCCACTGCCCAAGAAAGTAAGCCCAACCAATACCACCAAGAGTGGGGCCACATATTAGTTCCTAAAGTCAAATCTATGTCCATTGCAGGAGGTAGGTGATGGAAATACAGAAACACTTAGAACGCATGTGCCATTTTCTGTGTGTGATTTGGCTTTAGATAGGGAAAAATTTGACCAGTTTCTAGAGGATCCAGAAAAATTTACAGAAGAGTTTGTTAAGTTGACCATGTTCTTTAACTTGCCATGACTTGTAAGTATTGTCATCTGCTTGCTGTGCTGTGGAAGAAAAGTGGGGGGAAAATTATATGGTTAAGCCAGTTACTTATGACAAGGTTAGAGAAAAACAAAAATCCCACTCTATTTTAGGGCTTCTTAGTTGCAGGATATATACTAATGCAGACCCAGACTCCCCAGAAGGACAAGCACTCCTGAGTGGTGTGTGTGTGTGTGTGTATGTGTGTGTATATATATGTGTGTGTATGTATATATGAATATATACATGAATATATACATACACACACACATATATACACACACATACACACACACACACACACACACATATATATTTGAGAGTTACCTGAGTAGTATATATTTTATTACTCAGTCTGCCCCTGACATTAGAAGGAGACTACAAAAAGCAGTGATGGGACTTCAAACCTCTATGAGCCAACATTTAAACTTGGCTTTTAAAGTTTATAACAATGGGTACTGGGCAAAAGAGACAAATATAAAACAAAATAAATAACCCTAAAATGTAATTTTTTTTTTTTCTTTTTTTCTTTTTTTTTTTTAATTTATTTATTATTATTATACTTTAAGTTGTAGGGTACATGTGCATAACATGCAGGTTTGTTACATATGTATACTTGTGCCATGTTAGTCTGCTGCACCCATCAACTCGTCATTTACATCAGGTATAACTCCCAATGCAATCCCTCCCCCCTCCCCCCTCTTACAGTTTCTTTAAACCTCCTACCCCCTCAGGGTTACTCATCCTGAGAAAGTGTTGTGAGATCAGCATCTGGGATGCCCAGAGAAGAGCCCCTGGGCCAGAATCAGTGTGCATACTATAAGCAAAAAGGCCATTGGCAATGAGAATGCCCTACGTCTCCCCAGTGAGAGAAGAAAAAGCTTTCCATCAGTACCAGAGCTAGCCTTCTTCCAGTAGCCCCAACAAACCACCTGGCTTAAGTAATTTGTAATTTTCAAGAAATATGCCCATTTCATCAGAGCTGTCAAATTTATTTGTATAAAGTTACATATAGTATTCCCTTCTTTCCCTTTTTCTCCTTTTCTTTCCTTCTTTTACTTTTATGTCTCCTTCTAGTCACTTGTTTTGTCCAGAAAATGAAATAAATATTGCAGAAAAAAGTCATTAGCTGACAACAGCATCACAGAGTCATACCTGGCCTCATACCAGAGTTAAATGACCAAGGTAGAAAATTTGAATACTTTATGTCGAGAATAGTCAAAGTTCGTTGGTTAAATCTCCCCTGTCATGAGCAACACTTAAATTCTAATACTTGATTTTATGACTGTCTTTTTCTTATATGATCACATTCAAATATAAACCCACTCATTATAACTCATTTACTATATATTGTTTAAATTTAGCTATAATTTACATGCAATAATCCATTCTTTTTGGAGTATATTTCTATGAGTTTTCACAAAAATTTACAGCAACTGCCATAATCAAAATGAACAGTTCCACTGCCCACCTATCTCCCCAATCCCCTTAAATCTCTTTGTAATCAACTCCTGCCTTCACCCCAGACTTTGTCAACCACTGATCTATTTTCTACTCCTGCAATATTGACTCCTCAAGAATTTTATACAAATGGAATCATGTATATGGTATTCATTCATATTGCTACACGTAAAAATAGTTTTTTTTTTTTTTTTTTTTTTTTTTTTTGAGACAGAGTCTCCCTGTGTCGCTCAGGCTGGAGTGCAGTGGCGCGATCTCGGCTCACTGCAAGCTCCGCCTCCCGGGTTCCCGCCATTCTCCTGCCTCAGCCTCCGGAGCAGCTGGGACTACAAGCGCCCGCCACCACGCCCGGCTAATTTTTTTTTGTATTTTTAGTAGAGACGGGGTTTCACCATGTTAGCCAGTCTGGTCTCATCTCCTGACCTCGTGATCTGCCCACCTCGGCCTCCCAAAGTGCTGGGATTACAGGTGTGAGCCCCCGCGCCCGGCCATAAGTAATTTTTAAAAAATTATTGCTAACTGGTATTCTTTTGTATGAATGGATCATAGTTAGCTTATTTATTCACAGGTTGTTGGACATTTGAGTTGTGTTCAGTTTTCATAGATTATTAATAAAGTTGCTACAAACTTCTATATTTTTTATGTGAACATAACTTTTTATATCTTTTGAGTACTAAGAAATAGAATTGCTGGGTTACACAAAAGTATATTTAACTTTATAAGAAACTGTGAAACTATTTTCCAAAATAGTAGTACCATCTTGTATTCTTTTCAGTAACATAAGCAAGTTCTGGTTAGTTTGCCTTCCCACCAGCACGGAATACTGTCAGGGTTTCTTTTTAAAGACTTAATTCATTCTTACTGGTTTTAAAATATTTTAAAAGCCTGCACTCATGAGATAAATACCAGTTGATTTTTTTCATATTACTGGATTTGATTTACAACATTTGTAGGCTTTTTTCTGTTATTTTATAATTACCTTGTCAAGATTTGGTATCAAGATGATCAGAGTATTATAAAAAAGAGTTGAGAATTGTTTGTTTCTACTTTTAGGAGGGATTTGTATAGAATTGGTACTTTTTTCCAACATATGGTAGAATTTACAGAAGGAACTAGAGTTGTCTTTGTAGAATGGTTTTAACTATGAATTCAATTTCTTTAAAATATTTAGGAATATTCTGATTATTCACTTCCAATTTTAAATTAATGGACGTAAAGTATTTTGTAATATTTCATTATTTTTTACTGTCTGCAGGGTCAGTACTTTTTACCTTTTGTAGCATCAGTAGTGATGTATCCTCTTAAATTCTTTTATTTTTTCTTGGTAAGTCTGTTTACAGGACTATTAAATTTTATTTATCCTTCCAAAGAAACAGATTTTGCTTTCATTGATTTATTCTATTGATTTTCTGTTTTCAATTTTATGCATTCTACTCTTATCTGTATGATTTCTTTTTTCTGTTTGCTCTGGGTTTAATTTGCTCTCCTACTAATTTGCTAAGGTGGAAATTTAAATTATTGGTTTGATAATGAATTTAAAATTAGATAAATTTTCATGTAAGCACTTTGTAAAGCTATACCCTACAAATTTAATATGTAATATTTTTATTTTCTTTCAATTAGAAATATTCTCTGATTTTCCACGTGAATTCCAGTTTATGCCATGTGTTATTTACAGTTATTTAATTTCCAAACATTTGGGATTTTCCTAATATATTTGTGTGGTTGATTTCTACTTTAATTCTGTTAGGATTAAAAGGCATACTTTGTCTAATTTTGATTCTTTTAAATTTGTTATAGTTTTTATTCTGGTCTAGAATTCTGTCTATATTGATTATTGCTTCGTATGCACTGGAAAAGAATGTATATTTTGCATTTTTTGGGTAGAATGTTATATAAATACTAATTAAGTTGGTTGCTAATGTTGCCCAAGTCCTCTATTATCCTTACTGATTTTCTGTCTGTAAGTTATATTGATTGCTGAGAGAAGAATGTTGAAATCTGCAACTATTATTATAGACTGATCTATTTTACCTTTTACTTCTGTCAGTTTCTGATTCAATATTTTGAAGTTTTCTGAAGTGCTTACAGATTTAGTCTTTTAATTATTCTTGTTTAATTATTTTTAATCCCTCATTATATTGATTGTTTTGAAGTCTACTTTGAGGTCTGAAGTTTATTTTGTCTGACGTTTTTATATTACTGGATTGTAGGGTTCTCTGTGTTTTAGACACTTCCATTAACTGAAGCAAAGCAGCACAAAATGCACCATTAAAGAAGTGTACTTTGATTTAACTTTTGAACATGTACATGTAAACCCATCCTGGTAAGCCCTATGTACAAAGCTAAAACATATTTTTCAATAGAATGTTCTCAACACTTGCTTACAGAGTTCTCCCTCTATTAAACAGTTCCATTCACTGACCAAAAAACCAAACAGCACATAATTCATCTTTAAAAAGCCACTCCAGTTTTCTTTTGATTAGTATGTGCATTCTATATCCTTTTTCATATTTTACCTTGAATCCATTTATATTTTCTTATTTAAAGTGGATTTCTTATAGACAGTGCATAGATATTCATTATTTATCCAATTTGATAACTTCTGCTTTTTAATTGGTCTTCTTACATAACTTACATTTCATCAAATGATTGTGGTTGGATTTAGAACTATTTTATTCTTTTTTCCTTTTACTATTGATTCTTATTCTTCTATCTCTTTCTTACCTTTATTTAGGTTATTTGAATAATTTTTAGTATTATATTTTATTTTTACATTTTTGGCTCCTCCATGTGTATTTTAAAGGGATACTGTGTATGTATCTAACACTTCAGGGTCTACTTACAGTTAGTATTGTACGACTTCAAGTAAAATGTAGACACATTACAATCATATAGGTTCTTGATCTTTGTTATAATTATCATATGCATTGAAACACCTATTAGACAATGCTATAATTTTTACTTTCAACAGTTATATATGTTTCATATGTTTTATATTTTTATGTTTACCCAGATATTTGTAATTTATATTGCTTTTCCTTCATTCCTGAAGACCGAAGTTTCCCTTGGATAGTATTTCTTTTCAGTCTAAAGAACTTTCTTTAGCATTTTAATTTAAGCAGCTTTGGTGGTAACAAATTCCCTTAGTTTGTTTTTTTTTTTTGTATCTGAGATTATCTTTTACTTCACTACTGAAAGATGTTTTCACTGGATATAGGTTTCTAAATTGAAGGTTCTTTCTTTCAGCACTTCAAAGATATTCTGCTGTGATCGTGCTGCCATGTTTTCTGATAAGAAATCCATAGATACGTAAGTAATTGTTTTCATGTATGTAATATATTATTTTTCTATAGCTGCCTTCAAAACACTTTTAATATTTATTTTGTGCTTTACAGCAGTTTGACTATGATTTGTCTATGTGTTGTTTTGTTTGGTTTATCCCAGTTAGGATCACAGAGCTTCAAATCTCTAAATTTATATCTTTCACTAAATTTTGCAAATTTTTGGTCACTATCTCTTCAAATATTTTTTTCCACAATGTTTTTCCTCCTAAGATTCTAAGAACACATATATTAGATGTTTTAATATTGTCTCATTGGTCTTTGTGGCTCCGTTTATTTTAATTTTCTGCTTTTAAAATTGGATAATTTTATTGATCTGTCTTAAAGTTCACTGACGCTTTTTTCTATATATACTTAAGCTCATCAGTAATTTAAAGACAAATTTCAGAGATTACATTTTCCAGTCTAAAATCTTCCCTTGTTTTTTTTCTATTTATTTTGTTTGTTTTTGTTTATGTCATAGGGCATAGATATAATAGTAGCTTTAATAATTTTAACATCTGGGATTTTTTTAGGGGCTGGCATCTGTTTATTGTTTTTTCTCTTTTAAATCAGTCACTTTTTGGTGCTTCATAGTATATTGTATAATTTTTCATTGTATCCTGGACATTTTGAATGCTATGATATTTAGACTCTGGGTCCTGTTATAATTTGAGGAGTGGTGATGTTTTTCCTTTAGCAGACAATCAACCTGATGAGATTCAGACTGGAAGTTCTGACTTGTCTTTTGTGGAAGGTGATTCAAATTCCAGTCCCAATATTTAAGCTTTGTAATGCTAGTTTGCATCTGATCTGTGCCTGCACAGCTCAAGAGTGAGTCTGAAGACTTTAGCAGGTTTGTTTATACAATTAGGAGTCATACATCCCTTCTGACTTTCTTCACTCTGGGACCCTCCACTCATTCTCTAGTCATCAAAGTCTCTTTTACATGGTTTCTCTGGCCGAACCAAGTTTGTTTGTTTGTTTGTTGTAATTAAAGTATTAGCTGTCTGTGCTGCTGCTACCATCTCACAGCTGTGCTGGGAACTCACTCATAGAGTGAAGCTATATAAAAGAAAAAAGAAAACAGTGAAGCATATCTCATCAGTCACTTCTCTAAATGTTGACAGCCACCCTTAATCCATCTAAATTTTCCTTATTTTTCAGCATGCTCAGGTTTTTTTTTTTTTTTTTTTTTTACATGTTTTGTTAAGAATTTTTAGTTGTAAGCAGCAGGAGAGATGGGCTGTAATGGGCTCCTGTGCCCATGTTGGCGCTGGAATTTCTCAAGATTCAGTTTTTATATCTCTTAGAAAGTGCTACTGCAAGTGAAAAATAAAATATACCTTAACATTTTTTTTTTTACAGCTAGAAACTGAATTCCAGAGAACCAAAATAGATTGGAGAAGATGGCTTAGCCAGTTTGTGAAGTCATATAATATAATGGAAAAACTATACATATCAGAATGAGATAGATCTGTGAAAAAACCATGGCTTCACCACTTATTAGAGTATAATTAGTTAACTTCTTCGAGTATTAGTTTCCCTTCCAAAAATGAATGAAATCATTAACAAGGCATTCCTCCCCTCACTGCACCCCTATACTTGGAAATGAGAGAAGTGTTATTGGCAGCTGACAGCAGATATGGAATTAATTTTATACAGTCCAAAGAAGTGATTCGCAGCTCACCTCAGAGAGACGAGAGTGCTTGCTTCCAGGGCAGCAAGGCTTAAAGATCATTATTAAGCTATCATGTTCTTATTTGACACTCAGGAATAACTTTTAGGTGATTTGTCGGCCTTAGAGATAGCTTAGTCTACAGGGAAAGAGTATTCTGGTCATACTGATGTGAGTTCCCCGGCAGGCTGGCAGTTGAAATTTTCACTGCATTTTCTCAAATTAGGACTCTGGTTTTCTAAAGTTGTTTTATAAGATTTGTCAGTTTGATTAAGCTTTGTAGGATTTGGACAATTGGAGGATACTGACTGAATCTGAATTTGTGAGTTTGTGAGCCAGGCAAAAGAATAGCCTTGGAATATAGTAAATTTTCTAGAAAATGTCATTTTTGAAAGCTCTTTTGCAACTGGACCTCTTGGTACAATGTTAATACAAAGTGTGGTATGAAATTATTTTAAACGTTCCATGTACAATTTTAAAAAATTTAATAGTGTTTATTTTAAATAAAATAAAAAAAACTAGCACAAAAAAACCTCAATGATTCATATATTTCAGAGTTTAGAATGAGGTTATGTTTAATAGATAATTTCAAAGAAATATTAAACAAAAGAACCAGTGGTATATGCATGTGACCAAAATAATGAAAAATAAATATGTGACTGAAGCTTTGAGCACACTGAATTAGCCAACAGCTGACATTGAAATGCTAATAAGATGGATGAACTAAGAAACAAAATATTGAGGGAAAGAAGATGGATTAAAAAAAGTACTCTGATTCTATTGATGTAAAGTCTAAAAACAGACAAAACTAACCTATTGCAATAGGAATCAGGATTGTGATTACTTTTCGGGAGAATGCCTAAAAGGGGCCATATGTGGTCTTCTAATACTGAAGAAAAATGTTCTGTTTTTGATCTAGTTATTCACTTTATGTAAATTCATTGATATTTACACTTATTTGTTCACTTACATGTATATGTGCTATACTTCAGTAAAATTTACATTAACAATCTAATAAAATCAGGACAAGCTAGAAATAAAATTTTCCCTATTCCATCAGCAATTTAAATCAATTTAAGTGTGCTCCATGTTAGGGTTTTATATATTTTTAAAAAAGTGCTGGGCGCGGTGGCTCACGCCTGTAATCCCAGCACTTTGGGAGGCCGAGGCAGGTAGATCACATGAGGTCAGGAGGTCGAGACCAGCCTGACCACCATGGCAAAACCCCATCTCTATTAAAAATACAAAAATTAGCTGGACATGGTGGCATGTGCCTGTAATCCCAGCTACTCAGGAGGTTAAGGCAGGAGAATCGCTGGAACTCGGGAGGCAGAGGGTGCAATGAGCTGAGATTGGACCACTGCACTTTAGCCTGGGCGACACAGCAAGACTCCGTCTCAAAAAAAAAAAAAAAAAAAAAGAGAAAAAAGTACCATTTAATTTGGTAGTGTGAATAAAGAAAGAAGTGAAACTAATTACTAAAACCTCATTTCTCATGCAAGCTTTTGGTTTGTGGATTGGATAAATTTACATGCCAGTATTTTTTTCTGTAAGATAATTGGGAATTACAGTAAATGTATTTATTGTCAATAGTGCTTTTTGAATCATGGCCCAATGTTTTATACCAGGGAAAAGGAACAGTAGGGTAGAGCCTCAGGGCATCAACTTAAAAGGAAGAATATAATGCTAATTGCAGTATCCCTCAGTCATGGTTGAAATGTGTGAGTAGCCTTGAAATAGTTAAAATAAATTGATTATACATTTCTCAAGTTAATCTAGAAATCTTGATTACAATAGTGATATTTGACAACCACAGCAGTTTTAATGATAAAAAACTCATATAAATCAATAACAAAATATGCATACCTCAGTAGGACATGGAAAAATGATATCAGTAGCTAAAGGTATTTAGTAAATATTTAAAACAATGTGAGATAACACTAGTAATGAAAGAGTGGTATATTATAATAACTAGATATTATTCAGCTATAAAATTATTAAAATTAAAAAGCATCAATAATAATCTGGTTTGGTACAGATGTGCAAAATCGTGCTCTTTAATATCAAGGTTTATAAGCAAGTATAATAAATAGCATCTATTTTTCCCTCACAAGTTCTGAACAAATTGAATAATAAGAGTGAGAGATACGAAGGCTGAAATGTCACATTTGCTTCTGACAAAGTTTAAGTTGGAAAATATAGCATACTATGGAAAACAAATGGTCTTCCTAATACTAAATCCTAGAACTAAGCAGACTTGTCCACCTAGACATATGCACCACTTGACAAGGGCTTGCCTCTACGTGGGAATTACATCATGGAGGATCAAGAGAAAAATGTGTGTTTTTTCATGAAAAGGCTGACTTTCAGATGACAAAGAACAGACCAAATCTGAGCATACACAGTCGAGTCTTCTCAAATTTACCAGTCAGATAAATTGCTCAATCTCCCCTGGGATAGAATAGAACAAAAAAGAGAGAGGACAAAAGTGATGGCAAGCCAGTCCATTTGCTAAATGTTCTGAAAAATAACAGCAAAAAAAAAAAAAAAAAATTATCCTCTTTCTGTCCTCTGATGCAGTTAATTGTTACACCTGCAACTCATCTTGGTTGCTAGTTTTAAAGACATGACAGTAGGTGGAGAAAGACAGGGGATTGTCATCAATGAATGTGTTATTTGGATTGGATGCATAGACTGCAAAAATTGCTGTCACAATCATGCTTGGGTGTATATTATTACTAGGAAGAGAAGAAAACTTGCTAGTAGATTCCTGTTTTACCCTGGGAAAGAGATACAGCCCTCCACAGATGTTATTTTAGACATTTTTTTCGCTCCTTTAAGAATTTTAATTTAAAAAATATTTAGTAATTTTTTACTTACTAAAAGCCTGGTCTTAATTTTATGAGGAAAAAAAAAGAGACCAGAATAAATTTACTTTTTCTAAAAAAGAGAAAGTTGGGAAGTTTTTTTTCTTTTCTTTTTCTTTTTTTAAATAGAAATGCTTACCTAGGTTGTCTTGGAACACTCAGGCTGAGAGCAACTAATATTTTTGAAAGTCAAAAGAGATAAACCCAGTATATGGCAGCCCTCCAGATGATTGTCCATACTGAATAAGGGTGCTAAAAAGGTAAGATAAACAGAGTTTTTGACGGTCTCTCAGAGATAAAGGTAGGAAAATTAGAGTTTCAGGGCCTATCAAGAACAGAGGACACCAGTACCACCCCTCCAAAATTACTTGTGATTCCAAACGGATCTATGCTAGAAATAAGCATAAGCCTGACACAGACTAGTCCACACAGGCCTGAAACCAATCAAATCAATCACTGATTAGATTAAGGCAGTCTTTACCCTGGCTGCCAAAACAAAAAAGCAATCTTCTTTGGAGGAAGATACTATTCATAGTGTCTCATTTTCTCTTCACATTTTTAATATATTCCAGAACTCAAGAAAACAAGGTATACAGGGAGTGAAGAATTGCCCCCAAAATCAAGAAAATGTAAAGGAAACAGAAACTGAACTAGAAGGTGATTTGCATGATAAAGTTAACAGGTGTGGACTTTAAAATAACTATGAGCAATATGTTTACAGAATGAAAATGACATTTATCAGTAGAAATTTGGAAACTATAAAAACAATCAAATGGACAAAAAAAATCAAACTATAAAAATAATCAAATGTTTTTAGTTCTAGAACTAAAAACATACAATAATGGGGATTACAAACTCGATTAATGGTTTTAATATAAGATTTACAGCTAACAAGAAAACTAGTTAACTGAGAGATAAGTCAGAAGAAAATATTTAAGTTAAAGAACAAAGAAACAAAAGGATTTAAAGTATTAAAAAGTATATATGAGACTTATGATATATACAGTTGGAATATTAAAAGGAATGAAGAGAGACTAGTTCAGAAGAAATAACTAATGAGATAATGGTCAGAATTTTCACATGACAAAGAAAAACATCAGGCCACAATAACAGTGGACCCAAAGCAAAATAAAAAGTAAACAAAAGCTAGGTACATAATAGTAAAACTTCTGGAAATTCAAAACAAAGAGAAGATATTTAAAAGAGCCACAGGAAAAGGACAGATTTCTTTTCAAAATGGAAAAAATAAGATCAACTTGGATTTCTGCTGACTTCTCTACAGAAGTAATGAGGCAATGGAATGATATCTTCAAATTGATGAAAGACTATAGATACCTTAAATTTTGCACTAAATGAAAATTTTCTTCAAATTTCAGGCAAAATAAAGCAATGTTCAAACACAAAAACTAAGGGACTATGTTATTATTCACCTGACAGTGAAGAAAACATTAAAGGTTTTTTTTTCAAGCAGAAGGAAAACTATCCCAGATGGAAGCTCACAATTTTAGAAAAGAAAGATGACTGAAAAGATTACATTTGTGGGTCAATAAAAATAAATGTTGACCATATATAATAGTAATATCTTATGTAGCTTAAACTATTTAAAGAATTAAAATTCATGACCATAGTAATAATGCATAAAATGAAAGGAAGTAAATGGAGTTGAAGAGTTCTGAAGTTTTTTGTTTTCCTGGGAAATTGAAAAGTACTAAATTTAATAAGATTGTAATAGGTGAAAAATGTATCATTATCTGCAGTTACCATTAAAATGATAAAATAATGATTTTAGATAAGTAAAATCTAATGGAAGAATGAAATAACAAATTCTTCTACATTTTAATCATTGGTGCATATGGAATTAATTTTAGGATAAGGAAGAGGTGGGGAGGTAACTTTCTGTGCTTATTTTTAAAATGATTTGTGAGCTACCAAAAGTTTTTGAAGCCAGACAGACTCAAGGTGACCTCTGTATCTGCCACTTCTTATTTGTATAGTTGGGGCAGTTTACCAACATTCCTGAGTCTCAGTTTCTTCTTTGTGCATTATAAAAAGCATGAACTTGAGGCGTTGTTGCTAAGATTAGAAATAACGTATATAAAGCGCCTAGCATGGTACCTGGCACACTGTAGGTTCCCAATCAAGGCTGTAACTACTGTTGACTATTGACCCCTGGTAAAACAGCTAAATTTATCAGATTTACTGCACCAAGAAAAAATACTGCCTTGACAGAGTCATGGGAAATTAGGGCAGGGTATTTATAGGGTTTTAAAGTCTGAAAGGGGTAACTTTAAGGTAGGTCTTGCAGGGTTGGAACTGGTTAGGGCTGAGTCGAGTTTATGACATAACAGCTTTAGTTTGATGGTAATAGTGAGAAGAGAGGCTGGAAGTTAAGTCTTGATGAGGAACCTGTTTTGACGAGTTAGCTGATTGATTGGCAAACAGACTTAACCTCCAGGTGTTGTATTTCCTGGAGCAAGCCAGCAAGCTATTTATTCTGGGTCCTAGTATTATTTAGTATAGAGTTGGGGAATTATGTCCATTCAGTCCCAGTATTGTATACACAAAGACAGGGAATTACGATAGTTTTAGTTATCACTTCTCTTATTGTTAGCTAGGCGTTACTTTTAATATATGAATTAAACATAGCTGTAGAAGAAGTCCCTGCAGAAAGTGATGGGTGCTTAATGAGAATAGTACTCTGTGATTACTCTGGCTTTTCTAGTGATAATTTGCCTTTCATGGCCTTTCATGGCTTCTTCTGCTCAGTGAACTCAACTGGAGCTCACACCAATTGCTGACTCTCTGGGTACAACAAGTAGTAATCTCGGCCAGGCGCGGTGGCTCACGCCTGTGATCCCAGCACTTTGGGAGGCTGAGGCAGGTGGATCACCTGAGGTCAGGAGGTTGAGACCAGCCTGACCAATATGGCTAAACCCCATCTCTACTAAAAAATACAAAAATTAGCCGGGCGTGTTGGAAGCTGAAGCAGGAGAATGGCTTGAACCCAGGAGACAGCGGTTGCAGTGAGCCGACATAGTGGCACTGCACTGCAGCCAGGGGGACAGAGTGGGACTCTGTCTCAAAAAAAAAAAAAAAAAAAAAAAGTAGTACTCTCTCAATTAGATGAAATTGAACTTAACACATTCACATATTTGAACCATTCTTTGCTCCTCTCCTGATGCAATCACTGAAATTTGCCCAGGGATATTATTTTATCATTTGGCTATCATTCCTTGGAATAAATGTTTTGGTCTACTAAAACCCAGGAATTATTATTTTATTTTATGAGTTTCTTACCTTCCTCTGGGATTTAAAAACCATTTAGAGACCTAATCCTCCTGTAAATGTATTAATCATAAAGAATGTAAGGAGGGTTAAATCCTCATGGGCTTGTGAAAAGAGCTATTGATACATTCTGCAAGATTTTAAGTCTAAGCTCTGGAAAAATGTAAAAGTTTTTGTTTGTTCATTTTTTGCATTGAATTTATTTGAAAGCAAGGTTCTAATGAGAGGGTTTGAGTAACCATCTACCGACCTAATTCCTGAAAGAGTGAATCTTATATGCCCCAAAGAAGATGATATTAGAAATAATCTCTTAACATTTACTGATGACATGTTCTCAAGGTTGATGAGAGATCGATGTGATGTGAATATTTCATAGTTGGATCTACCTGGCACTGAAAGAAGTGACTTGGGGGTAGGTAAATTGCGTTTGCTAGCAAGAAAATGGGTGCATAAAATAAATAGAAAATCTTACTATTCTCCCTACTGTCAGTCTCCGGGAAGATGAATGGCGGTGGTTGAATTTGTTTCTGTTTTGCTAGTAGACTATAGCTAACTGTCAAGAACAGTAGCCTCAGGGCGAATATGAATGATTAAACTGTTTAGCTTTTAATAATGTTGTGTTTGGGCATATTCTGTCAATTTTAAAACTTGAAATAAACAAATTTAATGAACTGATTGAATTTGGTGTTGTGTGGGCCTAATTAGATCCAAAGAACACCAACGGGCATTTTTTTTTTATGAAAGATAATTATAGTATCTAATATTTATTGAGCACTTAGGATGTGCCAGGAATTCTGATTTAGATAATTTTCTTATTTAATCCTTACAGCAGCCTTAGGAAACAGGTTCTGTTTGTAACCCATCTTTTTTTTTTTTTTTAGTGGAAAATACTAACTTATTTTTATTTATTTATTTATTTTTGAAAGAATCACTGTTATAATAACTTTAATTTATCTTGCATTTTAGAGAAGTCTATGAATGATTTTTAAAAAGCACCTCCTTACCCCATATGATGTTTCTCTGACAGGTGTTAAAGTAGGCAATGAGTATGTCAACAGCTTGAACATCAGCGTCTTGCAAGGACTTCAGACCAACCAACCACTCGCCAAAAATCTTGGCAGCTTTTTTATCTTGTTTTTAATACAACGGTATATCCACTCTGATGGCAAACCTGTCCAGCCACATCTCCACAACATGCTTTGCAAAATCAGTGATTAGCAAATTAGTTAGCTATGGCACGGAGCTGTGCTCGCTTGCCCGTGGCAGCCTGGAAGCTGGTTTTGATACTGGCAGCAGAACATCTAGAATGACAAGTTTCGCACTGTAGGAAATAGAGTCGCGTGTCCTACTGTAGGATTGTGTCCAGTGATCGGCATGTGTGACAAGTGACATATTCCTTGATATATCTTCTCAAGACATTTTCTGTTTCTGTTGGAATCTTCCTTTGATTACAAGTTGGTTATTACCATCTATAGAACCACTTGTACCCAATTCAGCCAACAAAAATGCAAGGAGATGTTTGGGCTGACGATGTAATAGTTTACAGATATCTGTAAAGTTGACAAAAGAAGTTTTCTTGGTTCCTACTCGGACAACCTGTGGAGGTTTCATGACAAATTTCCTTTTCTTCCCAGTAACCATATCTGGATTCTTTTCCCTCATGATGTTGAACACTCGATTCAGCAGCTCCTCCTATGTGTAGTCTCTTTCTGAGCCTGCCCAAGTAAGGCCTGTCTGATTACTGAATGAGATACCATCATCTTTTTTGCTGTCTTCATCTTCTAGAGCTTCATCTTTCTCTAATATTTCATCCTTATTTGGGAACTTAACATTCTTCTTTTTCTTCTTGTTATTGCCAAGCATAATGTCAAGGTCATCCTCTGGTTCAGTTGGTTCTTGAACATCACTTTCAAGCTTAAGATCCTTTACACCTTCTTCAGCTTCATCAATATTAAATACCTTTTTAGTTTTTTTCTTCTTTTTCTTTTGATTAAAGAAGTTCAAGTCATCTAGATCATCAGAAGAATCTTTTTTCCTAGTGTCCTCTTCATCAGCTTCCAAATTTTTGTCGTCAGTTGGCTCTGGCTCCACTTCTTTTGTTTCTGAAGGCTGGGTTTCCTCTGTTTGGTATCCCCTTCCTCATCTAACATAAAAGGTTTCTTCTTCTTTTTCTTCTTGCTCATAGTAAGATAAAAAATCATAGGGCAGACACCTGATAGAGTAGAAATTGCAAGAGGCCGGGCGCGGTGGCTCACGCCTGTAATCCCAGTACTTTGGGAGGACGAGGCGGGTGGATCACGAGGTCAGGACATCAAGACCATACTGGCTAACATGTTAAAACTCCCTCTCTTGTCCCCAGACATGGCTGTGGCTCGAGTGGGCTCAGCATGGATGGGAAGTCAGATGGGTCAGCCCCAGGCCCTGGCAGCAGCGCTGCTCCTGCCAATACCTCTCCCACCACCTCACTAGGCTCTTGCATCAGCTAAAGGGAACGACACCCCGCCCTCCCCTCCCCTCCAAGCTTTGGAAATGCCTTTTTTTATTTTTTTAAATTATACTTTATCTTCTAGGGTACATGTGCACAACGTGCAGGTTTGTTACATATGTATACATGTCCATGTTGGTGTGCTGCACCCATTAACTCGTCATTTACATTAGGTGTATCTCCTAATGCTATCCCTCCCCACTCTCCCGACCCCACAACAGGCCCCAGTGTGTGATGTTCCCCTTCCTGTGTCCAATTGTGCTCATTGTTCAGTTCCCATCTATGAGTGAGAACATGTGGTGTTTGATTTTCTGTCCTTGCAATAGTTTGCTGAGAATGGTGGTTTCCAGCTGCATCTATGTCCCTACAAAGGATGTGAACTATCCTTTTTTATGGCTGCATAGTATTCCATGGTGTATATGTGCCACATTTTCTTAATCCAGTCTGTCATTGATGGACATTTGGGTTGGTTCCAAGTCTTTGCTATTGTGAGTAGTGCCACAATAAACATACATATGCATGTGTCTTTATAGCAGCATGATTTATAATCCTTTGGGTATATACCCAGTAATGGGATTGCTGGGTAAAATGGTATTTCTAGTTCTAGATCCATGAGGAATTGCCACACTGTCTTCCACAATGGTTGAACTAGTTTACAGTCCCACCAACAGTGTAAAAGTGTTCCTATTTCTCCATATCCTCTCCAGCACCTGTTGTTTCCTGACTTTTTAATGATCGCCATTCTAACTGGTGTGAGATGGTATCTCATTGTGGTTTTGATTAGCATTTCTCTGATGGCCAGTGAG
Source organism: Papio anubis (assembly GCF_008728515.1). Taxonomy (NCBI): domain Eukaryota; kingdom Metazoa; phylum Chordata; class Mammalia; order Primates; family Cercopithecidae; genus Papio; species Papio anubis. The sequence goes on along the minus strand of NC_044977.1, from coordinate 173,018,942 downwards.
GATGAGCATTTTTTCATGTGTCGGTTGGCTGCATAAATGTCTTCTTTTGAGAAGTGTCTGTTCATATCCTTTGCCTGCTTTTTAATGGGGTTGTTTGTTTTTTTCTTGTAAATTTGTTTGAGTTCTTTGTAGATTCTGGATATTAGCCCTTTGTAAGATGAGTACATTGCAAAAATTTTCTCCCATTCTGTAGGTTGCCTGTTCACTCTGATGGTAGTTTCTTTTGCTGTGCAGAAACTCCTTAGTTTAATTAGATCCTAGGTTTTCTTCTAGAGTTTTTATGGTTTTAAGTTTAACATATAAGTCTCTAATTCATCTTGAATTAATGTTTGTATAAGGTGTAAGGAAGGAATCCAGTTTCAGCTTTCTACTTATGGCTAGCCAGTTTTCCCAGCACCATTTATTAAATAGGGAATCATTTCCCCATTTCTTGTTTTTGTCAGGTTTGTCAAAGATCAGATGGTTGTAGATGTGTGGTAATATTTCTGAGGGCTCTGTTCTGTTCCATTGGTCTGTATCTTTGTTTTGGTACTAGTGCCATGCTGCTTTGGTTACTGTAGCCTTGTAGTATAGTTTGAAGTCAGGTAGCATGATGCCTCTAGCTTTGTTCTTTTGGCTTAGGATTGTCTTGGCAATGTGGGCTCTTTTTTGGTTCCATATGAATTTTAAAGTAGTTTTTTCCAATTCCATGAAGAAAGTCATTGGTGGCTTAATGGGGATGGCATTGAATCTATAAATTGCCTTGGGCAGTATGACCATTTTCACGATATTGATTCTTCCTATCCATGAGCATGGAATGTTCTTCCATTTGTTTGTGTCCTCTTTTATTTCATTGAGCAATTGTTTGTAGTTCTCCTTGAAGAGGTCCTTCACATCCCTTGTAAGTTGGATTCCTAGGTATTTTATTCTCTTTGAAGCAATTGTGAATGGGAGTTCACTCATTATTTGGCTCTCTGTTTGTCTGTTATTGGTGTATAGGAATGCTTGTGATTTTTGCACATTGATTTTGTATCCTGAGACTTTGCTGAAGTTGCTTATCAGCTTAAGGAGATCTTGGGCTGAGATGATGGGGTTTTCTAAATATGCAGTCATGTCATCTGCAAGCAGGGACAATTTGAATTCCTCTTTTCCTAATCGAATACCCTTGATTTCTTTCTCTTGCCTGATTGCCCTGGTCAGAACTTCCAACACTATGTTGAATAGGAGTGGTAAGAAAGGGCATCCCTGTCTTGTGCCAGATTTTAAGAGGAATGCTTCCAGTTTTTGCCCATTCAGTATGATATTGGCTGTGGGTTTGTCATGAATAGCTCTTATTTTGAGATATGTTCCATCAGTACCGAATTTGTTGAGTTTTTAGCATGAAAGGCTGTTGAATTTTGTCAAAGGCCTTTTCTGCATCTATTGAGATAATCATGTGGTTTTTGTCTTTGGTTCTGTTTATATGCTGGATTATATTTATTGATTTGTGTATATTGAACCACGCTTGCATCCCAGGGATGAAGCCCACTTGATCATGGTGGATAAGCTTTTTGATGTGCTGCTGGATTCGGTTTGCCAGTATTTTATTGAGGATTTTTGCATCGATGTTCATCAGGGATATTGGTTTAAAATTCTCTTTTTTTGTTGTGTCTCTTCCAGGCTTTGGTATCAGGATGATGTTGGCCTTATAAAATGAGTTAGGGAGGATTCCTTCTTTTTCTATTGATTAGAATAGTTTCAGAAAGAACGGTACCAACCAACGGCCATTTTCAAACTCTTAAATTAGTGCCTACTTGATCATTAATTTAAAAAAGCGTGAGTTTGGGATTACAAAGGTTGGTATTTAAATTCTAGCTCCAATATTTACTACCTGTTTTACTTTAGGCATGCCACTTAGTCTTTCAGAATTTGAAGTGTTGTAACAAAAATGAGTAATTCACAAGGTTGTTTAGAGAATTAAATGAAAGACTATATGTAAGTGCTTAGCATGTGATATGGGATGAAGATTCTTTGCTTTCTTTTTAAAATAAGAGGGAATCATGGAGATGTACAATTATTTGGTGAGAGAGACAGCATCTCCTCTATCAGAATTTCAGCATACACAACTAAATCAAGGTGCAGTTGTCCATTTCTACTTGCTACTAAATCAAGGTGCAGTTGCCCATTTCAGAGAGACTGATGGTATGGTAGCAATTAGGTTAAAGAATAAAGAGTTAGGCCCCTGTTCAATTCTATTATATACTACAAAATCTCTACAAAGACACTATTATAGAGTCTCAGTTTGCTCATTGGTTAAGAATAAAGATCGTAGTGTGAGATTAAGTGGCACCACATAATGGAAAAGGACAAACATTACAGTAAGTAGGCAACACGTTTGTTGATTCTTCACTGCCATCACTTTCTTTCCTAGAAGAACTGGGATATTTTGAAATTTACATTTGTTTCTCTGAATAACAGTTTTCAACACACTATTCAAGCACTTTTCTTTCTTTGCAGAAAGAACAAACCTTTCCAAAATGTTACCAAGGGACTATTGGCTTAAATGGCACTCTGAACACATATATCTATCCTTGCTCCTTCAAATGCATTAAAATAACAGAAAAGTACTTAAAAAAATAATCTCATGCAGTAGAAGCTGTTGGTGACCCTTCTAGATCAATTTAACCAAAGCTATGTCTTTCTACCAGCTGCTGTGAATGTGCTAAAGTCTCACAACTACCCCAGGCCATTCCTGTTCCTCTGCTCCCCAGGGTGTCAGGTTGAAGCCAGGCTCCAGCTGAGACCACAACGTATTTAGCTATTTAGCGCCTTCTCCTGTCCTAATCCTGCCATCTTCACTTTCTTTCTCCAGAGACCACTTTCCTAATAAGTCACTTGCATTAAAATCTCCACCTTAGGCTTTTCTCGAAGCATATTGATAAATAGAGCCAAAGTTATTCGTGTGGAAAAAGATTCTGGGGCTCAAAATGGACAGGAGCAGGGTGAGAAGTAGTGGATAAAGTAGAGTTAACAGAAAGTGCAAATTTGAAAATGCTGTGAGTTAGTGCCTCTCTCAACCTCAACACATATCCTCTATATGTAGCATACAGGGTTAGGTAGTCTACCATTTTGTACCAGTTAAAAATCATAGGACCCATTCCTGAACAAACCGAAATCCCTGTGTGGAAGTAAGGTTGCCAATGGCAATGATTTCCCCCTTGTTACTTAGCCTGAGAGCCAGCTCCCTGCCCATGTGTATGTGCTGAGTAGAAAAGACCCACATCTCCTGCCTGGATTAACCAACTGAATCCTTTACTTTTAGGTATAAACATACAAAGATCAGCAGGAGTATGAAGGTCAAAGTAAACAAATATAAAAACTGATGCCAGAAGAGAAATAACTGGAACAGAAGAAACCTAACGCAGAGCAAAACGATAAAATCAGCAATGAGTGTGCACAGATGTGAGAAGATACTGAATTTATTAAACAAGAACTAAATGGCCTACATTATATTTTTCAACTAAAAGTAATAAGAGAACAAAAAAGTTCAGAGAAATTCCAAGTGATTACAGAAATAAAACATTTAGTATGAGAATTAAAGATAAACTTTGGGTACTGTGCCATAACATAGAGAAAAAAGACAAAGAAATATGGAAGAAGACATACATGCTATAGATCTGCACTGTCAAATATGGGAGCCATTAGCCACATATGGCCATTGAACAATTAAAATGTTGTTAGTCTGCAGTAAAATGTGCTGTAATTATTAAATATACCCCAGATTTTGAAGGTAATACAAATTAAGAATGTAAAATATCTCAATATTTTTGTTGATTAAATATGGAAATAGTATTTTGAATATATTAATATATTTAAAAAGCTATATGAAATTGATTACAATTATTCTTACCCCTTTCTTTTTATATTTTTTGATGTGGCCACAAGAAAATTTAGTTACAGATGGAGCTCGCATTTATAGCTTATATTTCTATTGGACATTGCTGCTATGGAGTGTCAGTCTAAGAGGTTCAACTTTTGATTAATAGAATTTCCTGAAAGAGGAATTGAAAAGGAGGGAATTATCCAAGCAATAATAGGTATAACATTCTTGGAGCTAAGGAAAATCATGACACTAAAATGAAAACTCTCACTGAGATAGGGAGGTGATATGGTTTGTCTGTGTCCCCACCCAAATCTCATCTTGAGTTCCCATGTGTTGTGGGAGGGACCCAGTGGAAAGTAATCAAATCATGGGGCAAGCCTTTCCCATGTTCTTATGATAGTGAGTAACTCTCCTAAGATCTGATGGTTTTATACAGAGGAATTCCCCTGCACAAGCTCTCTCTTTGCCTGCTGCAATCCATGTAAGATGTGACTTGCTCTTCCTTGCCTTCCGTCATGTTCGTGAGGCTTCTCCAGCCACGTGGAACTGTAAGTCCAATTAAACCTCTTTCTTTTGTAAATTGCCCAGTCTTGGGTATGTCTTTATCAGCAGCATGAAAATGGACTAATACATGAGGTTAATAAAATTGTGTAGATCTTAAAAGTAAAACAAGAGGAAGCTGATACCTACAAAGCTATACTCAGAAAAAAGATCATACAAGTTTTAGATTTTTTTTCTTAGTAATTCCAGATGTCACAAGATAATGAAACTATGCATTAGAAATTACAGGAAAAATAATTCTGAACCTCAAATTCCCTTTCCAGCTGTTCTGGCAATTAAGTGTGAGACATTTTTAAATGCAGCAAAGTCTCAGAGTTTACATCCCAGAACCATTTTTAAGGAAGTTACTTAAAGATGTACTTCAATAAACCTAGGCTAAAACACCCCAAACATAGAATGACATGGGAAGCAAGAAACTATGGAATTAAGCCAGAAATTCAATGAACAAAAATCCCAAGATACAGCTATACAACACTCCTCTAAATTAGAATAGGAAACATTATTTAGGTGATGGCTACACTAAAAGTTCAGACTTTACCACTATGCAGTATATCCACGTAACAAAACTGCACTTGTACCGCTTACACTTATACAAATTTAAAAAAAGAAGGAAAAAACCCACAAACTTGACTAGTTTCTCTTCTAAGATTGGAATGGATCCCAACTAAAAAATGCAATTGGCAAATATGAGGAAGATGTTCCTGCTATTATATGAAAGATGTGTTTTTTTTTTTTTTCCAAAGAATGAAATTCAAAGACAGAGGCACCAGGAGTCACACAGAAAAGTAACAGAAGGTCACAGTCAGCCTATGAAGAAAATGAAGCTGTGGCATAGTTTTCTGTCTATTGATGGGTAGGAGAAAGAGGAATACACGAAGACTGTTCTCCCTCTGGTTGTATAAGGATTATAATATCAGAGTGATGGAACAATAGCTTTAGCTTCTTACTTAGCTCAACCATGACGTAGTAATGCAAACACTGTTTATTAGTTTTAATTCTAAGACTCAACCTCTGGGCAGTGCTCAAAAGTCTTAATTATGGTTATAACACAGTTTCTGTTACCATATTTGACAATGTTAAAGCTGATATATAAGGCGATAGAAGTTGGTAGGTAAAAGTTGGGAAGTTTAAGGGAAGATGAGGTCACTGTCAAAAACAAAATCAGATCAAGTTGGTAAACTGTAGAAGTTTAAAAAGAACAATTCAAGAACTGGGAGGCCTCAAACCAAGTGTAGAAAGCTTTGCTTGCAGCAGTTACAGCACAGTTTATAAAGCAGAAAGGAGAAAGTATTTTAACCTTTTTCATGATTGTTTAACATTAACATTCTTTTAGGGCAAGTAGAGCTGTTTAGGAGCATCTGTTTATAGCTGAATGGCTTAACTTTCCTGAATCCTGCTGACCAGAACTTAAAAGCATACATTTTGAGTTTCATTTATGATTAGAGCAAGCATTTTGGGGAAATCAGGATGACTTAAGTTTTTATTGCATGGTTATATGTTATATGTAAACTGCGGCCTCCATTTTGTTTTACTTTAATAGTATAAATCGTAACAGCTCACATAGAAGGGAATCAAGAAATAGTGTCTACAGCAGATGTAGTAGGGTATAGATTAAAATATTTTATTTAACATTAGAAAGAGAGACAAACATATTTACAAAAATAAACCCATGGAATAGTTATAATAAAACTGTTAAAAAATGGAAAGCGCAGAGTTGGAGAATAGTGTGAATACATCAAAACCCTATCTTTTTTTTTTTTTTGGCAGAGTCAGTAATGTCTAAAGCTGATACATCAGGAGTAAGAAGTAGAAAATGTATTCTTTAGCACTATGGTGGAAATTGCCCCAAAAAACTAGGAAAGCAAAGAAAGGCCTGGGAATGAGATTGCTCCTTTTTATTCTAAGCCATTCTGTTCAATTTCATTTTTAAAGTATGTGCACTTACTGCACCATGTGCTGCTTCTGAAATTAATTCTTATCAAACTATTATGAGGTCAGGGTTTTGACCAGATTGCCTAGCACTAACTTTGGGCCTGGTGGGTGGGGTGATGGTGCTGCATAGGGGGAAAAGGGGGCTCTTCCGAGGGCCTCTACATCATTCATTTCCTCAGCAGCAAAGCTAAGCTGCTCTCATGATAGCTTCCATCCTTTATCTCATAGTTCTCAGCCCAGAAATGAAGGACTTTGAGTTAATGGCATCAGTCTGCACTTCCTGTTCATTGTAAAAAAGAAAAATTGATTTGAGAGCTGAAACCTCATAACCTCTAGATACCAGAAAAGCACAGAACTTCTGCCTAACTAGACACCTTGTGGGCTCTCCAGGAGAGATGTCTCCAGCACACCTTCCAGCTGCTCCGAACTCTGTTTTACAATGAAGGAAACCGAGCCCCCCAAAACAGAAAGAACAGCAGTCACTTGGGTAATAATATGTAGGGCTTCATGCAAAAAAAAAAAAAGAAAAAAAAAAATTGGGGATCTAGAACAAGGCCACCTGATTCCAGATTGATTTATATTCAAGCAGTTTGCATTTGATTCCAAATGTTTTTATGTTTCTTTTAGTGTTTTTAGAATAAACAGCTTATTTTGAAGAAAATACTTTCTGGAAATCTATATGGGAAGCATGATATTGGGCTGTGGGATCCAAAGTGCATCTGTTCTGGCTACTTCTGGGCATCCTCACTGACGAGGTATCTTGAGAACCCAGCCCGAAATCCATACGTTTGAATAATAATTCAAAGCTTCTTTCTACTGCCATAACACCGAGTTTCTATTTCTGATTTAAATTGCTCAGATGGGTCCCTGTTTCCTGTTCCTACAGCACAGATTTTAGATTCCCATTCGGTCTCACACCCTCTTCAGACAACAATGATTTACCGGCTGTGTCTACACCCTGTTGTTTTTCTTCCCTATTAACTGATTCTACCAAGTAGTCCAACCCTCGTTTACCAGAAATCATTCCCAGGTTCCCAGTTCGTTTGTATGACTGCGGTTTATTGCTTTCCTTGTTAAATAGAAAATCGAGTGGGGTTTCCAAGTGTTGTTTTCTTCATTAGACATTGTTGGTAAAGCTACTTTTTCACATTTATTTCCTTCTTTATTCTTTTCTCCAACCATCATGCATTTTTCAGTGGCTGGACACCTAATGAGAAAGAGTCAGAAGATGTCTCTAAGTAATCTGACTTCCCAGGCTGTGACAAGCCTGGCTTGGATTTTCAATTAAAAAGGAGGTTGAAGAGAGAGAGAAGAAGAAAGCAAGCAAGTAATTAAGCAACAACAGGGTCTTGGCAGAAGTTGTTAAATGAATTATTTAATGAAGCAGTTTGGTGCAAGGAGAACTGGCTCTCTCTCATGCTTGCTTCCTACAAAATCCCAAGTGGCTGCTTCCTGCCCTCTTTGTCATGCTCTGACTAAAAGGGCCAGGTGGATCTATGGGACTTAGGGAAAACGGGGAATTGTAATAAATGTTTTGCAATGATTTGTCAGCCAGATGAAGGCTCTGCCAATAAAAGAGTTGCTAGAAAAGGGCTTTGTTTTTTAGTCCCAGTGCTCCTAAAGAGGGTGCCTAAATAGGAATCTGTGTCTTTAAGACACAGACTAATACAGCACCAGGGTTTCAAGGTACCATGCATCCTGGGGCTAGGTAGGTTGAGTGACTGAGGAGGAAATCTAGAATTTCAGATTTTCATGTTTAATCTCTTTCTAGCAACTAATCCAAAACACATAATTATACCTTCTGGCCATCTGCTGGCTGGAGCTAACATCTGAGCCACCAGTTTAATTTGCAATCTCTGGTTCAATCATGTAAATAGCAGGAGAAGAAAGACAGAAAGGGATAAGAGTAAGATGAGGCACACGTTGCTGAACCTGAGCTTCCATACCATCAGGCATCAATGATTTAGTGTCTCAACCTTCCCATCAGGAGCACCTTATGTGTGGCTACTCTTGCTCTTGAGTCAAGTATTTATTTCACAGAAAAGGTTTCTTCTGTGGACATCTGGGCTTATTCATACTGATTAGAGGCCCCTGGGATGGAAGTAAGTGGAGTGCTGGTGTGTGTCTCCATTGGCAGGACTTCTCACTGATTATCCTGATTTGTGAATACTGCTTTGTGGGATGTGCATATATCAGTCTGTGTGCACATGTACCACAAAATCTTTCAGAGGAAACAAAACTTTGTTTAAATAATGCAGGAAATAATGGAAGGGACTAGAGGACAGTATGTGAGTGGCTAAGAGTGGCCTTAACTTTTCAAAAGGCAGCCTTGGTGTCTTTTGACAAAGGGATGTTCTGAGCACATAGTGGATGCCTGAAAAATGTTTATTGTCCTTGAGGGGCTACTACTAAGGTCAGCACTAGCATTGTGGTCAATGTTAAATATTTCTATATGGAACTGGAAGCAGGGGATCATATCTAGAAAAAGGGAGATACATTAAAAAGGAGGTGTTTGAGGAAGAAGACCAGTGTCTACATAGGAGTGGAATCAGGTAGCCATGTCCTCGGGAAAAGGAATGTTGAGAGAGAGTAGAGGTGAACTCTTATGGACTGTTCACCTCCAAGTAGTAAGATATCATGAAGATAGTTGTCAGTTCTTTCCAGATTCCACCTGCTAGTAAAGAGAAAGCTACTGGTAACCTTCCAGTCTTATCTCTAGTTGGTTTCAATACTGGACAGACATATGCCTGTGTCCAGAGGACATTATAGCTATATATGGTAGGGCTGCAGCAGGCAGAGACTGACATGCATAAAATGAGCAATATGCCCACACTAATAAGAGTGGATATCATTTCTCCAGTGTTCCCTACAAGGTAACAAGGAATTTATTGGTATTATTTCACTTAATTTAATAGTTGCAATATATTTAAGGAAGGTATTATTTTCCTCACTTTGAAGATGAAATCTTCAATCTGAGCTGAATCTCATAAAAACTAATTTAGTAGTCCAAAGTCTCACAACCTGTCAGTGGCAAAGCTAGGCTTTAAACTCTATTTTATTTGGCAAAAGGCAATGGATAATGAATTTTTGTTGTTGTTTTTGATATGCTATCCTCACGAAAGGGCTATAAGGGTGTGGCTAAGCTAGACAAAGCTAGGGATTTGTTATTGTTGTTGTTGTTGAAAAGAGAGAGCAGAGAGAGAAAGAAACAGATCTACTGGGCTTTGTAATTCCAGGAGAGCTCCTCCAAGGCGGTGCACTGCCTGACCAGTACAGACAAGTGACAGGTGAGAAGAGAGGTTATTCAAAGAAAGGTTGACTTGATCTTATTTACATTAATCATTAAGGATGAAGTTGGTAGCTGAGAGAACAAGGAAGAATTACGAGGAATAAAGATGTAAAGGGACTGAAACAAACGTGTCAGAGGGTCCTTAGTTTTTCCTTTGGTTTTTAACTGTGCCCCCTTTCCTTTTTTAAAAAAAAAGTCTGGTTCTCCTGCTCCAGAAAATTGACTAGCTTGTAAACCACAAGGCTTGCAAGAACAGTTTTGAAAAAACACTATTCTCGTGTTTTCTGGGAGCTTGAGCAACCAGCACAAAAACAGGAAATAGTTCTCTTAAACTCAGGTAAGTTTTGGTCAAAGTAAAAAACTGCTGCTTATGTCCATATGGCAAGGGACAGCTACTCAACTGTCCCCTCCCTATCTATAAACCACTAACCCAATTCCAATCAGGGTGTGTCCTGTTAGCAGGTGCAGCAGGTGCAGTCTGATGGGTATCAGCTGAATTGAGCCTTAACCTCTATAGTCTGTTAAATAGCTTTCTTTTAACAAACATTGTCAATATTCCTGCTTTTCTCTGAATTTCCAAGTTATAGGTCACCTGTCTCATCTGACCTTTCTTGCTCAGAAGACACATTCCTAATCCTCACTTCCCAGGTTCTACTTATTCCCTTGAGTCTTGGCCTTTTTGCTTCTTCCAAACACTGTTCCCTCAGTTAGCTTCCTTTTACTTGCTTCATCACTCCCACCCTACTCTCCAGCCTTCCCTCAGTCCTGCCACCTTCTCCATCACATTTTCCATAACCTTTCAACAATATTGACCCCTAACCCCTGGTTATCATTTCTCACTGTTCAATCTTGCAAACTGCTCCAACTTAGTTTCAGCCCTTGCCACACTGAGAAAACAGCTCCTTCAAAGCTTGCCAATGGCCTTCTAACGATCCCTGCCAGAGGCCTCATAATCCCCAGAAAGTGTGGCTGATGCTAGTTACTGATCCGGTTCCCCTCCCATTCTACCTTTTGGACTCCCTGTTGATGAGTCCTTGCCTTCTTGCCTCTCCAGTTGGCATTCTGTCCTCAGCATTTTTCTTTCTCCTGTGGTCTTTCCCTTAGAAATGTTAGATCCTGAATACTGAAACTTCTGCAGTTGACCATGGGTATTTTCATCCTGATCTCTTCTCTTAATGCCGTATGTCAAATCAGTGTGACTTTGACCATGTCTAAAATGGAGGCTGACTTGTCTTCCTTTCAGATTAGTTTTTAAAACAATTTGATAGCCTTCCTGGTGCACCACATAGGGACTTCAGGATCACTTTTAACCCTTTTCTTAAGACCTGATCTTCATTAAAATTCTAACCCTTGTCTCTAGCTCAACTAAGCAACAGCAGTAGATGTTTTCTATGACTCAATTGCTGTATAAAAATGACAGTTTAGGTATTCCTGAAGCTTTGTATTTATTAACTGTTGCCATATTCTCTCTGCCAGCTGCCAAATGGAGCCCCCTTTGATTACTTCCATGCTGTTAAAATAGTTCTGTAACTGGGTTCTGGTTTCTAGGGGTAACATTTCCAACAGATTTTGCACACCACTGAACTATATGCGTCCATCATACTCTACTACCTAGATAACTCACTGTTAAAAAGCTAAAGGATACATTTAGATTCCTTCCAGAAATTCTATTCATTCTAAACTTAAACTCTTATGTACATGCCCAGTTTTCTTTGTGATTGTTCCATTGCTTTCCAAACACACTTTAAGCGACTTTTCTTTTTTAAAATATATTTTGTCACTCGATCTCCACCTCTCAAAATCCTAGTTATCCTGTAAGACCCCTTCAAAATTCCAGCTTCTTCATTAGGCCCTCACTTTTACTCTGGAATAGAGCTATTCTTCCTAACCTTTGAATTTTTAAGATTTTTAAAAGCAGTGTTTTTAAAAATATTAGTGAAATATCAGTGTTTTCCCCCCAACCCATGGCAAACTGATATATCTGTAAGTTACAATAAAGTACTAGAAAATAAAAGGCATATAAAATATTAATCCCTAATTTTTACTATTATATTCATCATTTAAGACCACTGATTATATGGAATATTGCAGCAATGCCAAATGCTATCAAAGTTTCTATATATTACTTCTGAAATTCTGTACCTTGCTCATCATAACTAAGTAATACTTTCCCAGACTAGTCTTGGTCTTCAGACCACACTGTGAGTAGCAGTTCCTCAGGCTAAAGCACTCGACTAATCATACACTGTTATACTGAATTATTTGTATACTTGCTTCACGTTTCCTACTGGCTAAAGCAAATAGAGCATCTAAGATGGCTGGGACTGGGTCTTAAACATATTTTATATTCCATCCAACCCAGTAAAATGTCTTATAACAAATGTTGTGGAGTAACTGATTAACTGAATAAATGAATAACTGATATTTACACATATAATAGTTCCTATCATTTGATACAGATGAACAAACAACCTCATGTTCAGTCCCCATGAGGCATTTTACATTTAGACACTAACTGTGAACTACATTACAAATGTGTATTTTCTTCTGGCTTTTGCTTTTCTTTTATTCTTTATCTGAGTTGGATTTTTGATCTTTCTTTATTGCCACCACTACCAGCCACTGCTAATAATCATACTTTTGTTGAACAAGCAATTCTAGTAAATGAAGCCTGCTTTGTATTAAGACTGGAATGTGGTAGATATTGATATCAAACAAGAGATGATCTTTGCTTGGCCTTGAACCTCTTATATTCAACTTAAAAAAATTCTGCTGCACCATCCTTAATACAGTTCTATTGTACATTTTTAGACTGATATTCTCATGTATTCTAAGAAAAAATTATTTTTTTTTGCCTGTAATCCCAGCACTTTGGGAGGCCGAGACGGGCGGATCACGAGGTCAGGAGATCGAGACCATCCTGGCGAACACGGTGAAACCCCGTCTCTACTAAAAAAATACAAAAAACTAGCCGGGCGAGGCGGCGGGCGCCTGTAGTCCCAGCTACTCGGGAGGCTGAGGCAGGAGAATGGCGTAAACCCAGGGGGCGGAGCTTGCAGTGAGCTGAGATCCGGCCACTGCACTCCAGCCCGGGCGACAGAACCAGACTCCGTCTCAAAAAAAAAAAAAAAAAAAAAAAGAAAAAATTATTTTTTTTTGATAAAGCACATCTTGTAATGTAAAGAAAGTGATTGAAAAATTGGGTGTCCTGATTTTTTTCAATATCATTGCAGTTATTAATAAATTAGGCACAAATAGAACTTAGCAACTTTTAGAAAGAAAGATCGTATTAAAGCTACTTTAAATGTATAAGACAGGGCAGGAAATATTGTTGATTCTCAACTCTCATCACAAGAAGATCTCAGAGTGACAGGAATTTAACCCAACCATTATCCTTCTCCAGGTATCCAAAGATCAAACATTCAAGGCTAACAGAGCATTTTGAGACTCTAGTTGGCCCCTGGAGTAGAGAAGAAAAGAAACCAGAAGTCCTTAAAAGCACAATGATGGAAACCCTTTGACTCCAAGGGCAGCTAAGTATCTGCTAATGGAAAAAAATAATCTTCTTTCCACATTGGCTTATATTGGAATATGTCTGAGGAAAGAAAAAAATGTCCTTGAACAATATTCCTACCTTATAGATTTTCTGATAAAAAACCTCTCAGACTCATTTGCCACTGGCAGGAATACTGCAAAGAAAATGACCTCAGAGTAAAAAACTGGGATTTTTCTATTTTTTTCCTTTTAAATAGACTTTATTTTTAAGAGCAGTTTTAGGTTCATAGCAAAATTGAACAGAAAGTACAGAGAGTTCCTATATACCTTCTGCCTCCACACCAGTACAACCTCCCCCATTATCAGCATCCTGAACCACAGTAGTACGTTTGTTAACAGCTGATGAACCTCCCTTGTCACACTCATTATCACCCAAAGTCTAGAGTTTACATTAGGATTCACTCTTGGTGTTTTGTATTCTGTGGATTTGGATAAATGTACAGTAGCATGTGTCCACCATTATAGTATCATACAGAATAGTTTAGAAACTAGTCCTAAAAATCATCTGTGCACCATTTATTTGTCCCTCCCTTCCTGCTAACCCCTAGCAACCACTGAACTTTTTACTGTTTCTATGGTTTTGCCTTTTCCAGAATGTCATATTGTTGGAATAATATGGTATGTAGGCTTTTTGGACTGTCTTCTTTTACTTATTAGTATGCATTTAAGTGTTCTCTGTGTCTTTTCATGGCTTAATAGCTCTTTTCTTTTTAGGGCTAAATAATACTCTATTGTCTGAGTGTTGTTTTCATGTTTTGGTAATTATGAATAAGGCTGCACACATCTGTGTTCGGGTTTTGTATAAATATAATTTTTCATCTCATTTGGATAAGTACCCATGAGTGCAATTGCTGGATTGTATGGTAAGATTATGTTTCGTTTTGCAAGAAACTGTCATATTGTCTTCCACAGCAGTTATACCATTTTGTATTCCCACCAATAATGAATGAGAGTTCTTATTGCTCCGCATTGTCCCAAGCATTTGATGGTGTCGGTGTGCTGGATTTTGGCCATTCTAATAGTATGTAGTGGTACCTCATTTCTGTTTCATTGTCATTTCCCCATTGACATATGATGTGGAGCATCTTTTTGTATAGGACATTTTGACGATGGAAAATAGAGTTTTCATGTGAGAGACTGGAAAGAAGGGCTCATATCTGTGATTATGGCTCACATTGGCCCTCAGCCACTGGGGACCCCTCCTTCTGAGTCCTCATCTTGTGAGACTCAAGAGAAGTCCAAATTGATTTCAACTTTATACTTTGAAGCCTTTATGTTATTATTTCTGAATTTGACTCCATCAGTAAAAGTATTTTTCATATGTCTGAATAGGCTTGTGAACCCTAACAGTGCAGAATAGTAAGAAGGAGAACTTGTTTGCTTTGTTTTTTCCCAAACTCCATCAAGTACACTGCGGCTCTGAGTTCCAGGTGGCAATTGGTTGCTCTGAAAGGAGGGTCAAATGGAAAGAAGGGAGGGCAAGAGGGACCCTCAATCTTAGAGAGTGTCCCAGAAAAAGCATTTACTGAGAGCTATCAGCAGATAGCAAGGAGGAGTGAAGAAAAAATCTTGAATAAAAGACAAAAAAATGTAATACAAGACTCTAAAATTCTATGGAATATACAATATTGTGAAGTATGAAGTTTTTTTTCAGCAGAAATATTTTAAACTGAAAATCCTTGATATAAAGAAAGCACTTAAATAAAAAAAAACTAAGAGTTTAAGGAAGCATGCTAAAATGAAAATAAAATGATGATATTTCAAATATATAGTAGAAAATGAAAAATAACAGATTATTGGTTTTGGTCTGAGATATAGCAGAAAGTGTATGTCTTTTATATGCAGATGATATGGACTCAATCCTGATTATGAGAACTTGGATTCTCTTCATTTTAGTTTCCTCATCTGAAAAATGAAGATAATAAAGGCAATTTCCCACAGGAATGAGATATTCCCTGTAAGTCAATACACCTAGCTGCCTGGTATGTAATAAGTATTGATATTAGGCTTACAATCAGTATTGCTATTGAAATTGGCACTAGAGTTCTGTTCACAATACAGGCATCCATTCTTTTCAGTTCCTTTTCTAAACATATTCAGGTAGGTGGAGATATATATGTATCTGTATTGCTTCAAAGGAATTACAGCCTAGAGTGAATCCTGATATATGGATTCATACCAGATGGTGAGTAAACAACACTGGCTTAGATTATAATTCTGCATGGGTGAGGACAAAGTGGTATAAGATTTTGATAGACATATATCCCCAAGATAGAGATCTGAAAATACAACGAAAAAGGGTATTCGGTTATCATCGTGTTTGCATGAATATTAATTGCATTAGCAAAAGAGACTGGGTAAGTTTACTGTTTAGAATTAAGTAAAACACTCAATTGAGATGGAAACATGTGTTTAATTTATTGACTATATCTTTCTTGATTAAGCTGGCAAATAAAAATAATTTCTAATACATTGACTTGGAGTTGGTCTATCAGTAGATATTTTTTAGATAAATATTTGCTAATTGCTAAGCATTATGCATAATAATACTGTTGTTGCTAAAGTTCAACAGTTTAAACGATCAACACGGTTTTTTAAAATGCTCTTCTCTTGATGTTTTGCATAGACTAATTTGAAAAAGTCAACAAATACAATTATGAAAGTCTTCGTATGCAAATATAAAACTAAAAGTGCTCCTGTGTCAGACTATATGTGTGTGTTTTGAGCTATATTTATTATTCTAAAGATCAAATGCATGTTCATTGGGCCATGAAGCTCTTGTATAAAAACTAAATCTTGCACAAATTATTTCATAGAGTTTATTATTTTTAGAGGCAGATAATACTGCATTATGTAGAGAAGATTAAATTTGTCAGGTGCATGAATCAAGGGCTTAAAGTGAGATTGAAAGTGAAGAGTAGATAGCAGAAAAAGACATTTTATTCCCAATCATTGCTGATTATTGAACTCCAGGACTGTGGAGATGGTACCTGGCTGCAAGTTAGAGTCAAGAGTAGTTAAATTGAGGGTAGCATCCAAATTCTATGGTTTCTCTCATGTTGCTAAACAATCCTCTCCTTGTTAGAAGATAGAGTGATGATCAGGCCCAAAGGCTCCTCTTGAAATTCTCTGAGCTTCCCAAGATCTCTGGAGGGTTCATTCCCATTCACTTTCTCTTAATTTCCACTCTGTACCCCAGAATCATTAGGTGCCTTGAATACATAAATTACATTTTTTTGACCTTGCAAAATTTGTGTTACAAATAACCTTCTGAAATCGAATAATTTGATAATTTGGGAAATATTTATGTACTTCTAAGTCACATCTGAAATTGAATAATTTGATAATTTGGGAAATATTTATACACTTCTAAGTCAAGTAGCAAACACTAGCTGTAATGAACATAATTTTTACTGTGATAAAAATGTAGGGAAGATAAATTTAGAGAACATTGACAAGTTGCCCAGAACATCCTATATAGGAACAATTGCATAAAATGTGAATTATCTATTCAGCTCTTGGGCAAAAGTTGAACATTAGCAATGATACACATACTTTTTACTGCAGTAAAAGTTTTATGAGAAGATAAAATTACTGTACATTGACAGAAAGAGTTCTTTCTTTGGGAAATTAAATAGATTCTGACCAATATCCTCATCACATTTCTGGAAGTTATTTTTGACACTGGCCTGTAATAAGGGTGTACCACAATAAATTATTTAGCAGATTCAGAATTAGACCATCATTCAACTCTTATTGGAGCCTGCTCCACTCATCTTCACTCTTGCTATTTCATTTCTAGTAATGACAATGGCAATGGAAATATCTTTTTTCTTCAAAAGATGCTAATATAAAAGAACACATTCCAATTAATTGCAATCTTATGGTGACCTTGGGCCTCTAAAATATTGTCTCAAGAAAATAAAGTGGAAATTTGAAAATTTGTTGCATTTTCATTTCCTTTGTATTTAAGAAAGATATAAGAGATTTTTTTGAATGAGTGGCATAACAATAAACCCGCTGTAAATAAGGATTACTATTATGTCACTGTCTGTACTATTTGGTAGCTCATGCCTCCTCCACTTCCTTTTTTCACGTGTGAAAAATAAGTGTTATAGCTGCATGAACTAGATGTGGAAGTTTTTGAGATTAATTATCTTAATCTTTTCTGACATACTTCCTAGACATTTATTATTAAGTACAGAATATAGACCCTTAAACATGGGAAATAGGGAAGAAGATTCTTCTATGTACTAAAATTATTTTTTAAAAAGTCGTTCTCAATCCTTGTCCTAATATTTGACAAAACTGTGTACCTGGCATGACATTCCATATTAGACCTCAGTGTTCATTTCTCCATTTTTCATGGAAGAAAATAGGCCACTTAATACATCTGTGCCTCATTTTCCTTGATGCTAACAGAGCAATGATCATCTTTGCTATCATAGGAAGGAAAATATACTGATTTAAAGAGGTGATTGAGGAATAAATGATGATTTTTGAAGCACATAGCACTTAACTAAGGATAGCATAAGAACAGCCAAATTAAAAAATATTTTCAACACCATTGCACTTTCTCATTTGCTCCAATAAGTTGAAAGTCAGTAGAAGAAAAATTCTAGGAGGATAGTGCCAAATTGAAAATTAAAAAAAAAAATTCAATACAAAACTCAAGAAACCAATAATCTGTAGAAAAATCCACCTCACTAAACTATAATGTTTTGAACTACTTGCTGGCAAATGACAAAGAATGAAAGAAGAAGCTTACTAAAATTCAAAAATGACAGCAAACCAAATCCAGGTTTTGACTCAGCTGTGTAATTAAGATGACTTTCTGCTTAAATTAACTGCTACAACTCAATGACGATCTGTTGATATTCAGGGTTACTCAATGTGTTTCACATTTCAATTATGATAATTTTTAAATAAGCCAAAATTTGTACTGAACACTTTTTATTGTTTTAAAATATTTAAGATGGATAGTGAGATATTATGCATGCATTTTAGTTACATTGTTAGTATCGTCAGTTTTCTAAAGAGGAATCCTACTCTAGAAGGGGCAATAGCATTTTTATCAGAAAAATCCACACTTAGGAATTTAGCTGTCTTTAATTCTGATTAATATCAGAGGCATTGTTAACTACATATGACTACTAGAAATGAGTTTCCACTGGTTAAATTCCTTCCTATTTAGCCTAAGGTATGCTGTAATGTATGAGCTTGCGTTGTGAAATTGATGGCCTTCCTCCCTTCTTTCTTGCCTTCCTTCCTTTAGCCTGCCCTTCCTTTTTCCCTTCCCTTCCCTTCCCTTCCCTTCCCTTCCCTTCCCTTCCCTTCCCTTCCCTTCCCTTTCCCCCCTCATTCCTCTTTTTTTCCCCTTTCTTTTTTTATTATTTCACTAAATTTTCAGTCAGCTTAGGAATATTTTCAGATGTGACAAGTCTATAACAAATGTAAAACAGGTTTCTAGAGTAAGTTTTTCCAGGTCTTTCATTTGGATTATGTGTATGCTCCCAATAATTTGCCCTGGTACTCTTGTTAGCAGAGAGAATGAATCTGGTTCCAGATGCAATATTAATATTTGCCCTGTGTGCTGTCATTTCGAATAACAAGACTTTGAAGAAAGATACATTTGTGTTCAAATCTAACCACTCTCTTACTAACCAAATAACATTTGGAGCTGGTATTAGAGCCTCAATTTCTATGCTAATGTATCATTTTCAGGGTTGCTATGCTGACTAATTAAGATAATTTGAGTAAAGCCCCTAACACAATGCCTTGCCCTCAGTAGGTTTAAACAAATTTTAGCTCATTTCTGCCACCTCAATGTTGCTACCTGTTGTGGTTCACTTTATGTGTCCAGTTGACTGGGCTAAGGAATGCCCAGATAACTGGTACACTATTATCTGTGGGTATGATTGTTAGAGGGTTTCGGGAAGAGATTAGCATTTTAACTGGAGAACTGAGTAAAGCAGATTGCCCTTCCCAATGTCAGTGGGTATCATCCAATACTTTGAGGATCAGAATAGAGGAAAAAGGTAGAAAAAGGGTGAATTTGCTCTCTCTGCTTGAGCTAAGACATCCATCTTCTCTTGCCCTTGGACCTTGGTGCTCTTGGTTTCTTGGACACAGACCGGGACTTACCCTCTTGGCCTCCTAATTCTCAGGCCTTTGGACTTTGATTGAATTATACCATCTGGTTTTTTTTTTTTGGTCATCTGGCTTGCAGATGGCAGATTGTGAGACATCTTGGCCTCCATAATCTCATGAGCAAATTTCTGTAATAAATCTCCTTTAATATAAACCTATATGTGTCTTATTAGCCTACCTGCTTCCTGTTCATATTTATTGAAATATAATTGAGGTACAATAAACTGCACATATTTAAAGTGTACAACTTGATGAGTTTTAACATATATATGCATTTGTGAAAACTAACTGCTTCTACAAGTCACAAGTTTTCAATCTAAAATGTTTCTACAGGTTATGATAAGCTAAATCTTTCTACCCTAACTTTCATTATAATCTGCTTAAATGACACCCAGAGTCTAGAGGATCAGATTTAAACTTTTGAGCTGGGCGTTTATTTTGTTTCAACATAAAGTCCTTAACATTCCTCTCCAGTTTTATTTCCTTTAGGCTCTTGGTTGTAGAATTGGGCCTGTTCTTCTTCAGGCATGCCTTGTAGCAGGGTCATATTCTTCTCTTTAGAATAGTGCACTGCTCCCTGTTCACCTCATCTATTAAAATCTTACCTTTCCTTCAAACATCAGATGAAATCTCACATTATTTATGAAGCAGTCTCATCAGTATCAACTTTCTTTCCTTTGATTCTCTTGACTACTTTGTACCATTGCTGTTGTGTTTGCTACATGAATGAGAGGGTGCATGACAAGCTCCTATTTCAGTAACTGATACAGAGTAGGAATTCAATAAATGTTATTTTAATGTAATTAGTAGTGAATAGCTTGACTGCCTACATTTATTCATTCATTCATTCAATAAACATTAACACTTTAACAGGATATATACTACATAAACTTTGGTGGTGGGGTACAGGTTTAAAAGAAATAGTCTCTCTCCATATTCTACGGGGGAAAATAGTGAGCAAGAGATAATCACACCTCATTGTGATGTGTATGATAAAGATGACATGAGTCTCATAGGAAAACTCCTATGGATTCAGCTCCAGTTACTCATTGCCATGTGAGAACTCCTTGGATTAGCTCCAGCTACTCATTGTCATGTAGGAAGGTATTCCAAGTGCTGTCAGACCAGATTTTTCAAGCAAAACTCGAAATCCATATTTTCGAACATACTTTCATTCTGCAGTGTGGGCTTAAGTTTCTTAAACATGATTTTGGCTAAACCAAATGATTTTGAGGGGTTGGGTCAGCCTGCAGGGCATCAGTTCACGAATCCTGCATGCAATGGAATTCCACACTTACTTATAAGATGGAAGGGGCCTACTGTGCACAAGAAAGCACACCATCACTGGGGGGGTGGGTATGCTGGGTGTGGATATAGTCTGGGACATGACTTTCTGGTCAACTTGCCTTTTTCCTCTTCTGCTGTCTTTCTCCTCTAGTGTTGCAGTATCTCAGAGTCCCATTATGAGTGTCCACAGTGCATGCCATGCCCCGCACATGTCCCAAACTGAGGCCAGTTGTCAGATGTCATTTAGTACCAGGCTTGCATAGTATTTCTTATCTCCATAGTAGAGAAATAGTTCTAAAATGTGTCTATTAAAAAGGAGAAACAAAAGACAGGTCAAGAATACACTCAATTTCAAAAAAGTAGTAGAGACCGTATTATTTTATAAAAGTGAAAAAAACATTCTTAAGTATTTAATATGTAGCCATGAGGTCCTAGTCACTTATTTACAGCTCCTACCCTGGCCCCTTATATTAATCTCCTGTTGAAGATAGCAGAAACTACATTAGCGTTTTACAGAGGAAGTGATTTAATACAGGAAATTTGATGTTGACAAAATCATTGTTGATCAGAAGGCTAGGTCTTCAGGATTGATTCCCAGCAAACAGTACAGAGGTGGACAGCCATAGCGGGCTGACTGTATTTTGCTGTACCCAAGAGGTGCATGGTGTGGCCACCATCATGTAGTCCTCATTGTAATCTGAGCATCGGGAAGCTGTTGCCAGACTGCTGTAGTTATATACTGTCTTAGCTGGAATCCGGGGGGAGGGTGGCTGCTACCAGGTTGGAGCCAAGCCATGCCTATTAGATCTATACCAGTAAAATAAAATACCTTGCACTCCCTTGTCCCTTTGTACTAAAGACATTCATGAATTCAGATAAAATGGGTGCATCTTGTTAGTGAAACTTTAATAATATTTGGAAAGCTCAACCTTAAGATATTGTGGAAAAGGTAGCTTTTAATTTATTTTCTAATTTTTTAAAATTTCCATTTTTATTTTAGACTCAGTGGGCACATATGCAGGTTTGTTACATGGGTATATTGCATGATGCTGAGGTTTGGGCTTCTATTGATCCTGTCACTCAGATAGTGAACATAGTACCTGATAGAAAGTTTTTAAGCCCTTGCCCTCTCCCTCTATCCCTCCTTTTGGAGTCCCTAGCGTCTATTATTACTGTCTTTATGTTAAGATTTAACTCCCACTTATAAGTGAGAACATGCAATATTTGGTTTTCTGTTTCTGTGTTAATTTGCTTAGGATAATGGCCTCCATTTGCATTCATGTTACTGCAAAGGACATGATTTCTTTCTTTTTTATGGCTGTGTGGTATTCCATGGTGTACAAGTACCACATTTTATTTATCTAATCCATTGTTAATGGGCACCTAGGTGTACTCCATGTCTTTGCTGCTCTAAATCGTCCTGTGATGAACATACAAGTGCATGTGTCTTTTTGGTAGAATGATTTATTTTCCTTTGGTTACATACCCAGTAATGAGATGACTGGATCATATGATAGTTCTATTTTCAGTTGTTTGAGAACTCTCCAAACTTCTTTCTACAGGGACTGAGCTAATTTGCATTCCCACCAACAGTATATAAACATTCCCTTTCCTCTACGATGTTGCCAACATCTGTTATTTTTTGACTTTCTAATAGTTGCCATTCCAACTGGTGTGAGATGGTATCCCACTGTGGTTTAATTTGCATTTCTCTGATGATTAGTGATGTCGAGCATTTTCCCATGTTTGTTAACAACTTGTGTGTCTTCTTTTGAGAAGTGTCCATTCATGTCCTTTGCCCACTTTTTAATGAGGTTATTTTTATTTATTTATTTATTTATTTATTTTTTTGCTTATTGATTTATTTTAGTTACTTACAGATTCTGAGTATTAGACCTTTGTCAGATGTGAGTTTGAGAATATTTTCTCCCATTCCGTAGGTTGTTTGTTTATTCGGTTGATAGTTTCTTTTGTTGTGCAGGAGCTCTTTTGTTTAATTAGGTCCTACTTGTTAATTTTCATTTTTTGTTGTGATTGCTTTTGAGCACTTGCTCATGAATTCTTTGCAAAAGCCAATACCCAGAAAGGTATTTCCTAGCTGTTCTAGATTTTTTTTAATAGCTGGAGGTCTTACATGTAAGTCTTTAATCCATCTTGAGTTCATTTTTTTTGTATATGGTAATAAGTGAGGTCCAGTTTCATTCTTCTGCATATGGTTAGCCAGTTTTCCTGCATCATTTATTGAATAGGGAGTCCATTCCCTATTTCTTATTTTTGTTAACTTTGTTGAAGATCAGTTGGTTGCAGGTATATGTGCTGCTTTATTTCTGTTTTCTGTATTATGTTCCACTGGTCTATGTGTCTATTTCTATACTAGTATCATACCATTTTGGTTACTGTAGCCTTGTAGTATAGTTTGAATTCTGGTAATATGATAATTCTGGCTTTATTCTTTTTGTTTAGGGTTGCTTTGGCTATTCAGGTTCTGTTTTGTTTCCATATTAATTTTGGAGTAGGTTTTTCCTATTCCATGAAAAGTGATGTTGCTGATAAGATAGAAGAGTATTGAATTTGTAGATTGCTTTGGTTAGTATAGACATTTTAATGATGTTGGTTCTTCCCACCCATGAGCACAGAATATTCTTCCATTTGTTTGTGTCATCTGTGATTTCTTTAGGCAGTGTTTTGTAGTTCTCCTGGTAGAGATCTTTCCCCTCCTTGATTAGATGTGTTCCTAGGTATTTTATTTTATTTTCTGTGACTATTGTAGTGTTATTACATTCTCGATTTGTCTCTCAACTTGAAAGTTATTGTTGTATAGAAATGCTACTGATTTATGTTTGTTGATTTTATATCCTGAAACTTTCCCGAAGTCATTTATCAGGTCTTGGAGCTGTTTGGCAAAGTCTTTAGTGTCTTTTAGGTATAGCATCATATTATTGCTGAAAAGAGGTAAATTGACTTATTTTTTTTCCTATTTGTATGCCTTTCTCTTGTCTGACTGCTCTGCTAGGACTTCTAGTACTATGTTTAATAGGAATGGCGGGAGTGGGCATCCTTGTCTTGTTCTAGTACTTAAAGGGAATGCTTTCAGCTTTTGCTTATTCAGTATGATGTTGGCTGTGGAGTTGTCATAAATAGCTCTTATTATTTTTGAGGTATGTTTCTTCACTGCCTAGTTTGTTGAGGGTTTTTGTCATGAAGGGGAGTTCAATTTTACCAAAAGGTTTTTCTTCATCTATTCAGATAACAATATGTTTTTTGTTTAAATTCTGTTATGTGGTGAATCACATTCATTGATTTGTGTATATTGAACCAAACTTGTACCCCAGGAATAAAGCCCACCTGATCATGGTGAATTAACTTTTTGATGTGCCGGTAGATTCAATTTGCTAGTATTTTATTAAAGTTTTTGTATCTATGTTAATCAGGGATATTGACCCATAGTTTTCTTTTCTTCATTGTATCTCTCTCTGATTTTGGTATCAGGATAATACTTGTTTTGTAGAATGAGTTCGGAAGGAATCCCTTCTCCTGAATGTTTTGAAATAGTCTTAGAAGGATTGGTACCAACTCTTGTTTGTGTGTCTGGTAGAATTCAGCTGTGAATTCATCTAATCAGGGGCTTTTTTGGTTGATAGTTTTTTAAATGACTGATTCAATGTTGAAACTCATTTCTGGGCAGTTCAGGGTTTCAATTTCTTCCTGATTCAATCTTGGAAGGTTATGTGTTTCCAGGAATTATCAATTTGTGTGAATAGAGGGGTTTGTGGTAGTCTGTGAGGATCTTTTATATTTCTGTGGGATCATTTACAACGTCATCTTTGCCATTTTTGATTGTGTTTATTTGGATATTATTTCTCTCTTTTTTTTCTTTGTTAATCTAGCTAACAATCTATCATTCTTGTTTAACCTTTAAGAAAACCAATGTTTTGTTTCATTAATCCTTAGTATGGTTTTTTGGGGTCTCAATTCCTTTTAGTTCTGCTGTGAAACAAATCCACAACCCTACAGTGAACTCATTTTTCTTTTTCTTTTTTTTTTTTTTTGAGACGGAGTCTCGCTCTGTCGCCCAGGCTGGAGTGCAGTGGCCGGATCTCAGCTCACTGCAAGCTCCGCCTCCCGGGTTCACGCCATTCTCCTGCCTCAGCCTCCCGAGTAGCTGGGACTACAGGCGCCCGCCACATCGCCCGGCTAGTTTTTTGTATTTTTTTTTAGTAGAGACGGGGTTTCACCGTGTTAGCCAGGATGGTCTCGATCTCCTGACCTCGTGATCCGCCTGTCTCGGCCTCCCAAAGTGCTTGGATTACAGGCTTGAGCCACCGCGCCCGGCCGAACTCATTTTTCAAAAAGGTGCCAAGAACATATGCTGGGGAAAGACAGTCTCTTCAATAAGCGGTGCTGGGAAAACTGGGTATCCATATGCAGAAGAATGAAACTAGACCCCTATCTATCACCATATACCAAAGTCAAATCAAAATGATTAAAACTTAAATCTAAGACCTCAATCGATGAAACTGTACAAGAAAACACTGAGGAGAATCTCCAGGACATAGATCTGGGCAAACATTTCTTGAACAATACCTCACAAGCACAGGCAACCAAAACAAAAATGGACAGATAGGATCACATCAAGTTAAAAAGCTGTACAGCAAAGGATACAATCAATAAAGTGAAGAGACAATCCACAGAATTAGATAAAATATTTTTAAACTACACATCTGACAAGGGATTAAAAACCAGAATATATTAAAAGCTCAAACAACTATCAAAACAAACCAAATAATCTGATCAAAAAATGGACAAAATATTTGAATAAGTATATTTTTACAAGACATACAAATGGCAAATGACATATGAAAAGGTGCTCAACATCACTGATCATCAGAGAAATGCAAGTAAAAACTACAGTGAGATATTATCTCACCCCAGTTAAAATGGCTTATATCCAAAAGGCAGGTAATAATAAATGCTGGTGAAGATGTAAAGAAAAGGAGACCCTTGTACACTGTTGGTGGAGATGTAAACTAGTACAGTCACTATGGAGAACAGTCAGATGTTTCTCAATAAACTAAAAATTGAACTACCATATAATTCAGCCATCCCACTTCTGGGTTTATGCCCAAAAGAAAGGAAATTAGTATATCAAAGAGGTATCTGCACTCTATGTTTGTTGCAGCACTGTTTACAATAGCTAAGATTTGAAAGCAATCTAAGTGTCCATCAAGAGATGAATGGGTAGAGAAAATGTGGTACATATACACAATGGAGTACTATTCAGCCATAAAAACAGTGAGACTCAATCATTTGCAACAGCATGGATTGAACTGAAGATGACTATGTTCAGTGAAATAAGCTAAGCACTGTAAGACAAACATCACATGTTCTCACTTATTTGTGGGATCTAAAAACCAAAACAAACTCATAGACACGGAGAGTAAAAGGATGGTTACCAGAGACTGGGAAGGGTAGTGGGGAGCTTGGGGTTGGGGAGGTGAAATAATCCTATGGAATTAACACATTTTCCATGATGTGCTTATTTCAAAATACATACCTGTATCAAAACATCTCATGTACCCCACAAATATATATACCTACTATGTACCCTCAAACATTAAAAATAAAATTTATAAAAGGTACACAGGTACAGTTATGTGGAATGAATAAGTCTATAGATCTAATGTGCTGCATGGAAACTATAATGAATAATACTGTATACTGAGAATTTGCTAAGAGAATAGAGTTTTAATGGTCATACTACACATATACACAAGGTAACTGTATGAGGTAATAGATATGTTAATTTGTTTCACTGCAGTAATCATTTCACTACAATTATAGATAACAAAACATGTTGTTTACCTTAAATATGTACAGTACAATACAATCCTAAAACTATTAAATTCATAGAAAAAAACATAGGCATAAATCTCTACATCCTTGCATGAGGCAAAGAGTCGTTAGATATGATACCAGAAACACAAAGGACAAAAAAAAGTAGAGAAATTGGAATTCACAATTAAAAATGTTTGTACTTCAAAGAACATCATTAAGAAAGTGAAAAGATAATTTACAAAATGGGGGAAAATATTTGCAAACAATATATTTGATAAGACAATTGTATCCAGAATGTTTAAAGAATTCTTACAAGTCAATAATAATAAGACAAACAACCAAACTAAAAACTGAGCAAAACATTTAAATAGACATTCCTCTAAAGATCATGGTCAATAAGCACATGAAGAGATGCTCAACATCATTAGCCATCAGGGAAATGCAAATCAAAGCTACATTGAAGTACCACGTCATATCCACTAGGATGGCTTAAATGAAAAAGACAGTAACAAGGGTTGGTGAGGATGTAGGGAAATCAGAGCCCTCATAAACTGCTGATGGGAATGTAAAATTATGCAACCCCTTTGGAAAACATCCTCACAGTTTTTCAAAAGGTTAAATATGGAGTAGTCATTATTGAAACTCAGTAATTTCGCTCGTAGGTATATATCCAAGAAAATAAAAGCATATGTCCATACAAAAAGGAACTTGTATACAAATGTTCACAGCTGCATTATTTAAAATAGCCAAAAGTAGAAATAATGCAAATGTCTATCAACTGATGAATGGATAACTAAAATGTGATATAATCATACCATGGAATATTATTTGGTCATAAAAAGTACTGATACGTAAAACATAATAAATACAGTTGAAAACATTGTATTAAGTGGAAGAAGTCCCAAAAAACAATATACTATATAATTCCATTTGTATGAAATGTCCAGAGTAGGCAAATCTATAGAGACAGAAAGTATGTTACATTGCCAGAGGCTGAGTATAGAAAGAATTGAAGGAAATGGGCATGGGGCTTCTTTTTGGGATGATGAAAATGCACTAAAATTGATTGTAGTGATGACTGTGCAACTTTGTCAATATACTAAAACCATTGGATTGTACACTTTAAATGAGTGATTTGTATGGTATATGAATTAAATCTTAATAAAGTTGTTTAAGAAAACAGACCTGGGTTGGATTTGTATACCTCTTACTGTATAACCTTGGATTTTGCCTTTCTGAGCCTCAGTTTTCTTATCAATAAAATGAGGAGAATCAAAGTAAAAAGTTATGAGGATTAAATTAAAGGTCTTATATAAAGCACACAGTCAAGTCAGTACCTAGTATATAATATGTATTTGATAAATGTTAGCTGTTGTCATTATTAATGTCAATAAATATTTATCTATATTAGCTTTTTAAATGGTATAGTATTCATTAGAAGTATATTTCTCAACTTATTTAGCCAATAGTATAGAGGTTTTTTTTCCTCCTACAAATAAAAATTTGTTGAAAATCACCTAGAATACTGCATGGAAACCAGTAGTTACATAGTGCATATTATGTATAAATGAATAAATGTATACATTATTAATAAATTATGAAAATTAATGTATAATGAATAAATATTTGTGGGCTTCTTTCAATAGTTGGCTATAATGAATATTCAGAAGTAGAACATGTGATTATTTACAGGTTTATTTATATTAATTGAATGGCTGCCACAGAAAGATATTTCCAATTTCCATTCCCTCTAGCTAACTAGGAGCCTGTCTGCTTCCCTGCATAGAAGGTAAATTTTCCTTATTCTAACGGAAACATACATGTTAATTGAAATAACCATGACACATTATTAAAGCTAATAATTTAAATACCTTCTCTTTGCCTTTCATTACATTATTTTACTATTGTCTAAAACAACCAGCAGGATTTTCAATCCACTGCAGTTTGCTGGAGCTTTACAGGACTCAGGGGAAATTACTTATGCTTTCAGCTATCTACCTTCTCCAGAGCCACAAGGTCTCCACTGAGTGAAATTCGGACTTTGGTGGCTTTCAATAACACAAAACCAAACTTGTAAAAAAGGCTAACAAGTGCTGGCATCTGGAGGAGGTCTGTTCATGTAGTTGCAAGTAAAATCATTAGTCAACTTTGTCTTTTTAGGTTATAGTGAGAACCTATTATTATCTAAGTTCACAAAAACCTGTATGCTTCTCCTGTTTTTACCAGCTGGGAATATGAATAGAGGTATTTCACTGAAGTTCTAAATGTTGGCGTTATTGTAATTATGGTGGTGATGTGAGAGTAGGGGTGCTAGCTAATCTGGGCTGCTGAGACTGTTTATTTGATGAAATTATCTTGATTTACTATAAGAGTGAATCATGCAGCATTTGGCAAGGGACAAATCTTAAGAGAATTCCCGTAACAGCAACAAATATAAAATGAGTGCCTCTGATATACAAAGAGTCATATAAATGCACAAATTATCTTCAGAGGTACTTTTGGTTTCTAGAGGAGTGTTCCCTCTTTTAGGGATTATGCAAAGATAGACAGACCTTTGTAGGAACAATGAAAGAGAAGTTAGATCAAATGGGAGAGGTAGATGACACCATTTCAAATAAGAAACACAGCAAAATTAAAACTTTTTTTTTCTGTTGTTGTCTATGAGCTATAAGAGTAACTATAAGGTGTGGGCAAAGAAACAAAAAGGTGAGAGAAAAGAATAAGGAGGTAAGGAAGCTTGACAAGAACAGTTGTGCCTTCCTAAGAAGAGCACTGTGCATAAAATCTCTCTCAAAATACTGACAGAAATGATTTTATTTGACTAATAGAAAAACACCATAGAAGGCTACTGGCAAACCAGTAACAGAATAATTGTGCCCTTGAAGAAAAGGCAGTGTGGATGGGTAGACAGAATAAGCATGGGGAAACTAGTATTCAATAAGGGATAAAAAGAGGGCATACCTACAGAGATATCCTTGGCCATATATTTGCTTTCCTTTTTTGTGGAAGATTATGTTTGTTTTTTAAATGAGAGTGGCATTTAATAATGGAAGTACTTAGAGTACAGAAGAGAATGGTAGGAAATCTAATTGCCTTTATGTATACTTTGACATGCATTTTAAAATTAAACATTAGAGGGTCATATCAGGGCATTATGAGGTAGAAAGCATATGGTGAAGGTCTCAGATTCTTGAGGGCTTCCAGAATAAGGAAATTAGAAGAAGGAAACTTTCCTTGGGATCTTGGAGCGTCTTTAGGAGCCTTTATTAGAAGGAAATAGAGAAGAGTCTTCCATATGAAGGGATTGTTGTGTAGGCTGTTACTCCCATTTCTAGGATGCCATGGGTTATGGGATACACTATGAATTTAATAACTTCCATTGAAGGGTAGGTGGGGAGGGACCCCTAAAAGAAATGTTTATATCAATCAATGTAATACTTGTCCAAATTTAGGAAACATTAAATAAATTTTGAGGAAAAAGAAACATACATCTTAGAATTTAATTGTATTACCTAAGATAGGTTAGGTTATGTGGTCATAGTAGACAACACCCTCAAAATAGGATTGGCTTAAGACAAATAAGCAAATGACAAAGGGGTTTCATTTACACACAGGTCACATTCGCTTTGCAAGTTAGTGGCACTTTGCTTTCCATCACTTTACCCAGAGATCCAGGCTAATGGAGACTTCATTATCCAGACCTTCCTGGTCATGTCAGCAGTGGCAATTAAAGACAGAATGGGCTACTTCCATTCTTATTTCTTTGGCCAAGGTAAGTTAAATTGCCATGTTGCCTAACTTTAAGAGACATAGAAGTTTCTTTTACGATTTTGTGCTTTTTGTGTCCTCTCTAAAAAATCTTTGCCTTCCTCAGATTACATAAATTTTCACCTATTTTCTTCTAGAAATTTTATATTTTTACTTTTATGTTCAAAATTGTGATCTATTTCAAGTTAATTTTTGTATATCATGTGAAATAGAGTTTGAAGTTTATTTTTCACAGTTGTTCCAGTTTCATATGTGTTGAAAAGGCACACCTTTATTGAATTATCTTGAAAATAAATTGACTATATGCGCACACACACACATGTGTTTATTTCCAGATTTTATCTGGAATTTAAAAATTCCATTCTTTTTCACAGATTTATATATGTATTATTATGCCAATACATATATATATAATACATAGTACACGGTTAATTGCTGAAACTTTAAGTTTTGAAATCAGCTACTGTAAGCCTTCAACTTTGTTCTTTTACAAAATTGTTTTGCAGGAAATACTGAGCTTAATGACTTCTGAGATTACTTCCATTGCTAATGTCAAAACAATTAATTGCCATAAACACAAAATTTGAGTTGAACATACTATCTAAATTTGTTAAAATAACCTCTTTTAGAAGTAGAATTGTTAAGAGAAAAATGTCATGTTTTATAGGAAAGATACAAAACAAGGCTACACAAGGCTATATATATATATATGTATATATATGTCTGAAGTAAGAACAAACTTATGTGTTTTGATAACAAGTTTAAATTATATAAATTTAACTGAAAGGAAAATACTTGGATTGCATAAAAGCAGATATTTATATGGAATTTATAAGGGACCTATAAGGGTAAATGGTAATACCAATAGGTTAAAAATGAAAGTGTGAAAAATTATAGTAAGAAATATCAATTAAAGCAAGGCTTGCAATTTTGTTAGAAAATGATGTATGTAAGTTGAGGTTGTATTAAATGAAACTGATTAAATTATACACAGTGCTGAAATGAATAAAGCAAACAAAATAGGAGCTGAACCACTTGAAATTAAAAACTCCTTCCTAAACAATTTTTGCACCAGAGAGACCGTTACAATATGTAGCAAATGTCAATAAGGAAAACTATATATCAAAACTATTGCACTCAATCAAATGTGTACTGAGAAGAAAATTCAGGACTATAATCACATATATTACCTAATAAGAGAATATAAAGTAAATAATGTCAATTTTTAAAGTTGAATAAATATAAGCCTAAAGAATAAAAAGAGAAATAGAGACAAATAATAACAGTAATAACAGTAATTATAAGCCAACCAGGAACCCACATCCATGCTCAGTATTTGGGTCACTGTGGGCTTCTAGTTTTCATCACACATCTTTCTTCAAAGAGTCTACAGACGTGCAGTTTAGGTGCCATTGTTGAGTTGTATGAAACAAATTAGATCATTCCATGGACTCTAGCGACTCAGGTATCACCATTAACACAGTTACATTATAGGCAATGTTCCATAAACAGGTATAATATACAATATTGAATATATATATACACAGAAATTTCATATTAAAATAGACTAAAGTAATAAAAATAATAATTTGAAATTAAAAGACTGGATTTGAGTTTGTTAACAAATAGCTGGTAAGCCTTTGTAGGTCATTTAGTCTAAGATTATGTTTCCTTATATTCCAAATAAAGATAAAATGTGAATATTTACCCATTAATAATGAGAATTTAAAAAAATGTGTGTGTGAAAGCACTGGTTAAGTCATAAAGACCTATACTACTGTAAGGTATTAATAAACATGGCACTGTGTACCTACTTCATTTAAGGCACTCAGGTAGAGTCTTAGTCTTGTAATATTTGGGGATATTGATTTCCTTTTGAAACGGAGACAGAATAATTTCATGTGCTGTATCCATGCTTTGGAGAGTAGTAGCTAGTGCATAAGTGGTTTGCAGAGACAAACTTGCTTGATGCATCTTTTGCATCTTTTTTGTGTCTTTTAAATGTCAACAGGCATTTGCTTCTTTTTCGTCTCTCTTTTACTTTGTTACTCAGCGATGTGACTGAATGATATCCTGAGGATAAGTGTTAAATTTCAGTGGGCTGAAATTATCATATCCCTTTTGGGACATACACAAATATGTGTTCATTCAATCATTTTATTTCTTTGTTAATATAGAGAACGCAATCACAGGATACACAGTAACAGATGTGAGCATAATGAATGAGATGCACACATTCTCTCAGCCCAGTATTGACAAATGGGATGTTTAATGTAAATCATTCATTTGATTGCATACCCTAAAGTATTCTGTCACTCTTCTGAGAATTAATAGGTTGTAGTGTAACAGCAACATTTTCAGTGCCCTTCCCTTGTTCATGCCTCTCCCAGCTTCCTTCCCTCTCCTTCCTCAAAACACAAGAAACTTCTAGGTCATCTCTTGCTTAAACAAGTCTGTTTGGCTCATCCAAGGACATTTCTGTATCTCTGACCCCTAAGTGTGCTGTTATTTTGTGGTGGTCTTGGATAATAAAGTTTAGACAGTTAAGATAGCTACAGTGGCTTAAGCTCTAAAGTCAAATTTATATTCGGCTAGGCAATGAAAAGCAGGACCATAAAGGGCCTAAGATAGATAAAGGACTCATTTTGAATTGGTATCCTTTCTACCTTGGTCTTTTAGAAGACTGTTATGCTCTCCCAGATAAACAACATAGATCATCAACCCTTCAGTGCTCAAAGGAATGCCCTTAGAATCCCAGCCATCCTTCTTTATATCAATTTGCTCCTATTTAAATACCATCCTCCTCACTTCTTTCTGGATCTCTGATTCTCCCCTTGATTCTTGCCTCAGCTGCATGGCTTCTGCAATTAGACCACATCTTTTGATGTCTAAGTCTTGGATTCATCTAATTGTTTGACCATCCCTCTGGATTCCTGTTTCCAACTACCTCTAGTAGGAAATTTCTAAATTCCAACTACTTCCCCAGTATCTTAGACAGAACTTCCCTTAAAAATAACAAATGTAGAAAATATTTCTTGAGTATTTGATGCTTAGGTATCCTGGGAAGTTGAAACAGAATAAAAGAGAGGGAGAGATTTCAGAGAGTCCCAATACTCTTAGGAGAAATTCTGCAGCTGGCTCCAGAGAGTAAGACTGGTTACAAATTAACTGGTACGGATTTCTGCAGCACTTATCACAGAAAGCCACCCTGTAGCAGGGTTAATTCTTGATTTGCATGTATGAATCAAACATGGCCAGTGATTAGAGTACAAGGTTAGGACCAAATAATGTATGCAAATCATGTAAGTTGCTCATGGTGGGTAGGTGGTAGCCCTATAGTCCCAACATTGATAGAGATCCATATTCTGTGGATCTATGAGCTAGTAAGGTGTTCTCCTTTGTCATGTATGCTTCTATTGGTAAACAATGGCCAAGTGTTTATAAAGGAAAACCTCCCCCCATCCCCCAAACAATAGAGATTTGAAGGAAGCTCCAGGCACAGCAAAATTTAAAAGAGGAAATAAAAGGGCAAATGCATACTTGCATTGTTCTGTAAGAGAACCTGGAGGAGGAAGAGATAGTTGCTCAGTTGGCTTGCAGAAGCTTTCTTCTTTCTCACTCCCTACCAGAAACCTGAAAGTAGATTGGTGTGCTATGCTGTACTCCAAGCCTGGTAAGGGTAGGAGCCATGTGGCCGTGTATGTCCCCTTGGTACCCTTGCCTTCATCAAAATGCCTGGCACATGGTAAGTATTTAGTAACCAATATTGAATGAGCAAATCAATCAATGCTTATTGAATGAAACATTCTGGGAAATGAATTCATGTTGACGTGTTAATGAATAACAGGACAATAAAATGTGACTATTTTCCCAAGTGACCAAAGTGTTGAAGTTCCAAATAGTGAAATTTTAGACATCAGTGACGTGGTGAGAAAGGATTTTCCTAGTCTAGGAACTCTTTTTCTGTCTCCGAAATCATATAATATGGGAAACTCCAACTGTGATTCAGGATTGGACATATAATTTCCTGTCCTTCTTGACTTTTGCACAGTTTTTTCTCTGACCACCTCTACCTCCTGCCTCCTCTACTAATAGTGCTCTGTTTTAAGGCTCTGTAAAACTCTCTGCTTCAAATTCTAGGCAGAGTTATGAGTTTTAGGAGATCCTTACCCATACCCGCAACCCCAACAATCTTTTCTTCTCATGCAATATTCTTCCAGCTCTGGACAATACAGTTGGGCTGTGTGGCACCAAGAAAAGTAATTTATTGGACAGTCATTACTTTTATACTTGTCATGTGAGAATTTCTAAAAGGCCAATAATTATAAAGCCTTATGATTTGATTTATTTCTGCCTAAGTGCTGCCAATATGCTAAACATACAATTAAGAGAGGTGAAAACCAATTAAGATTTGCTTTGGAAAAGTGCCAGAACGCATTTACAAACAACGACAACAACAACAACAACAAAACATGTTGAAGCTGACTTGTACGATACCTCACCTGTGCATTTTGCTTTTAATGCATATTTTTTGGCTTGCTCCTTTGATTTTTTAACTGCAAGAATATAAACTTTATCCCTTAGGAAATACCAGTATCTTATTATTATAAGAACTCATTCATCTGCTGGAGTAAGAATCAAGGCAGACTAGTTCTGCAGGCTGCAAGGGATAAGATAAACACTGTGAGACTTATTGTAGTTTTCCATGCATGTGCTGTTTGCTTGCATAAACTAACCTGAATATGTGTTATTTCCTTAAATTTTCTGCACATGCCATTCCTTCTCCTTGGGGTGCCCTTCCCACAACCATCTCTGTGTATTGGGCTCCTATTCATCCTTGATGAGCCAAATCAACTGTCATATTCTCCTTGAAGCCACAGCCATGAGCCATTATCATTCCAACCAGATGTCCACTCTCTCCTCTCTGATCTGCAGAATTTTCTTATTTTTCTTAATAGCCTTATAAGACCAGTTTTGGGGTATTATTTACAAATACGCCATCTGTCTCTCACCAAGTATTAAGTTCTTTGAGAGTAGTATTATGTCTTATCTACATAGCTCCTTTTGAGCCTATACAAATGTTATTAGCATTCATAGCCTTGTACTCAGCATGAATTTCTTTGTTTCTTCATAATACATACTGTCACACTGATACAATCTTCAGAAGACATGCTTGATATCTGAAATATGGAGCATAAAAGAGAAAAGATGATGTTTGTAGTTTATAATATTGTTACAAACTGATCAAGAAAAATATTGGGCTGATTTGAAACGAGTAGCAATAGCACACACTTATGTACCTCTGGCCATGTGCCAGGCTCTGTTCTAAGCACTTAGTGGGTATATTTTAGCCATCACAATTTAAGAAGAAACTGAAACACAGAAAGAATACATAACTTGTTGGAGAGTGCAAAGCTGATAGGTTGCAGAGATATGCTCCTGATAGCCCAAGCAGCTCCGGAGTCCCTGCTCTTAAACTCTACACAAGGCTACCAGGACAAAGAGAGCCCTCTCTTCTGTGTCTTATTCTGGTGCTTCTCCCCTTTGGAAACTCTCCATACGAAGAAGGCTTAATTTAAAAACCAATACTCCTTTCCAAGTTCTCATTCTCATCCCCTTCTTGGAAGAAAACTTACTTGAAAGAGGAAATCTGCCACTAAGTTAGACAGGTATAATTAATATATAGGGTTATTGAGTAAGGTTTTCTTTTTCTGATGAGATAAACAAATACAAAGAAGTTTCCATACTCTAGTACACAGATTCTGGAAGTCTGATTTCTGAACTAGTAGCATTCATGACACATGTGATCTTGTTAGAAATACCGATTACTGATTTTGTATGCGGTGAGAGATAGGAGTCCAGTTTTATCCTTCGGCATATGGCAACCCAATTTTCCCAGCACCAATTATTTTGAAAAGTGTCCTTTACCCAGTGTGTGTTTTTGTCAGTTTTCTCAAAGGTCAATTGGCTGTAGATATGAGGCTTTATTCCTGGGTTCTCGATGTATTTTTATGTCAGTAACAACCTGTTTTAGTTGCTATAGGCTTGTGGTATAATTTGAAATAAGGTAATGTCATGCCTCCAGCTTTGTTGTTCTGCTTAGGATTGCTTTGACTATGTGGGCTCACTTAAATGTAAGACCTGAAACTATTAAAATATGAGAAGAAAACCTAGGAAGTCTTCTGGACATTGGTGTAGGCAAAGAATTCATGACTAAGACCTCAGAAGCACGAGCAACAAAAACAAGAATAGACAAATGGGACTTAATTAAACTAAGAAGCTTCTGTAAAGCAAAAGAAATAATCAACAGAGTGAACAGACAAGTTGAAGAATGAGAGAAATATCTGCAAATTATGCATTTGACAAAAGACTGATATCCAGAATTTACAGAATTTACAGGGAACTCAAACAACTCACAACAACAACAACAGCAAACCCCACAAATAACCCCATTAAAAAGTGGGCAAAAAACATGATTAGACATTTTTCAAAAGGAAACATACAAATGACTAACAAGCATATTTTAAAAATACTCGCTATGACTAATCATCAGAGAAATGAAAATTAAATCAGAATGAGATATCGCCTTATACCAGCCCGAAAGGCTATTATTAAAAAGTCAAAAAATAGTAGATGTTAGCAGAGATGAGAAGAAAAAGAAATGCTTATACACTGTTGGTGGGAATGTAAAATAGTAGAACCTCAATGGAAAACTGTACTGAAATTCACAGAGTAGTAAAAATAGAACTACCACTCTATCCAGCAATCTTACTACTGGGTATATACCCAAAGGGACAGAAAATATTATATAAAAAAGACACCTGGACTTGGATGTCTATTGCAGTAATATTCACAATAGCAAAGATGTGAAATCAACCTAAGTGCCATCAATGAATGACTGAAGAAAAAAATGTAGTACACACACACACACACACACACACACACACACACAAATATTATTCAGCCATAAGAAGAATGAAATAATGTCTATTGCGGCAATATGGATGGAACTGGAGGCCATTATCTTCAGTGAAACAACTCAGAAACAGAAAGTCAAACACTGCAAGTTCTCACTTATAAGAGCTAAATAATATGTATATATGGACGTAGAGTGTGGAATAATAGACATTGGAGATTTAGGAGGATGAGAGAGGTGTAAGGGATGAGAAATCACTTAATAGGTACAACGTACATCACTCTGGTGATAGCTACACTGAAAACCCAGGCTTCACCATTATGCAGTGTATCCATGTATCAAAACTGCAGTGGTACTTTTAAAATTAATACAAAGAAAAAAAGAAATACAGGTTCTTGGGTCTTACCCCAGACCTACTGAATTAGAAACTGTCAGGGCAGAGCCTGTCAATCTGTGCTCTAACAAGCCCTCCAGATGATTTTGGTGCAGTTAAACTCTGAAAACCACTTTTCCAGTACACTGCTTCTTACATGTGACTGCACACTGAAGTCACCAGGTCTGTGGAAACTACGTTTGTGTTGCTCCCCAAGATTTTCATATTTAATTGATAGGGTGTGGTCTTGACATCAAAATTTTCAAAGGTTCCCCAGGTGATTTCAGTGTTGCATCCTGAATGAGAACCACTGTTCTGTCCTATTATTTAGGGCTTCTGGCTTATCGCATTCCCTCAGTATACACCTTGTTAGCAAGTGGGGCAGCTCTGTCTTACTGGTGACTGTAACCGCAGAGACTAGAACAGTGCCTAGCATTTAGTAGAAGCTCAGGAAATATCAGTTGAATATGTGGATGTTACATAGTATGATCATGCTTCAAAAAGTCTATAAAATAATACATAATTTATCATACCAATTTTACATTTTTCCAAGATTATACAAAAAACTTGTCTCGAACCTACTCTGCCTCAGATACGCCATTCTTTCCTTGAGTCTTTGTGAAACAGTTGCCTCTACCTATGAGTTCTTTTCCCCCTTGCAAACATTTTGTGGCTAACTAACTCCTACTCAGTGTTCCAGTCTCAATATCTCAGCCTCCTCTGGAAAGCGGGCTGTGACCAAGAAAAGCTGCTTAGGAGATGTTCATGACTCAGACCTCAAAAACACAAGCAACAAAAACAAGAATAGACAGATGCGATTTAATTAAACTAAGAAGCTTCTGTAAAGCAAAAGAAATAATCAACAGAGTATACAGATAAGTTGAAGAATGGGAGAAATACCTGCAAATTATGCATTTGAAAAGAGACTGATATCAAGAATATTTCTCATTGAACCCGTTGCTTATTCCCACTGCCTTTTACTTTGTTTTTTTTTTTTTTTTTAAATTTATTTATTATTATTATACTTTAAGTTGTAGGGTACATGTGCATAACGGCGCGGGTTTGTTACATATGTATGCTTGACCCATGTTGAAAGTCTGCTGCACCCATCAACTCGTCATTTACATCAGGTATAACTCCCAATGCAATCCCTCCCCCCTCCCACCTCCCCATGATGGGCCGATTGTTGATGTTCCTTCCTGGTCAGAGTGATCCTGGATTGTTTAGTTCCCACCTATGAGTGAGAACATGTCGCGATTGTTTGGTTTTCTGTTCTTGTGATAGTTTGCTACCAGAATGATGGTTTCCAGCTTCATCCATGTCCCTACAAGAGGCCCCTTAAACTCATCCTTTTTTGGCTGCAGGTATTCCATAGTGTATATGTGCCACATTTTCTTAATCAATCTGTCACTGATGGACATTTGGGTTGATTCCAAGTCTTTGCTATTGTGAATAGTGCTGCAATAAACATGGCGTGTGCATGTGTCTTTATAGCGGCATAATTTGTAATCCTTTGGGTATATCCCCAGTAATGGGATGGCTAGGTCATATAGTACATCTAGTTCTAGATCAACGAGGGAATGCATGCATACTGTTTTCCATAATGGTTGGTTTCAGTTTGCAATCCCACCAACAGTGTAAAAAGTGTTCCTATTTCTCCACATCCTCTCCAGCACCTGTTGTTTCCTGACTTTTAATGGTCGCCATTCTAACTGGTGTGAGATGGTCATCTCATTGTGGTTTTTGATTTGCATTTCTCATTGGCCAGTGATGATGAGCGTTTTCCTTGTCTGTTGGCTGTATGAATGTCCTCTTTTCGAAATGTCTGTTCATATCCAACTTTGCCCACTTATTTGATGGGGTTGTTTGTTATTTTCTTGTAAAATTTGTTGGGTTCTTTGTAGGTTCTGGATATTAGCCCTTTGTCAGATGAGTAGCAGATTCTGAAATTTTCTCCCATTCTGTAGGTTGCCTGTTCACTCCTGATGAGTAGTTTCTTTTGCTGTGCAGAAGCTCTTTAGTTTAATAGAGATCCCATTTGTCAATTTTAGCTTTTGCTGCCGTTGCTTTTGGTGTGTTAGACATGAAGTCTTTGCCCAATGCCTATGCTTCCCTGAATGGTACTACCTAGGTTTTCCTCTAGGATTTTTTATGGTGTTAGGTCCTAACATTTAAGTCTCTAATCCATCTTGGATTGATTTTAGATTTGTAAGGGTAAGGGAAAGGATCAGTTTCAGCTTTCTACTGATGGCTAGCCAGTTTCCCAGCACCATTTATTAAATGGGGAATCCTTTCCCCATTTCTTGTTTTTCTCCGGGTTTGTCCAAGATCGGATGGCTGTAGATGTGTGTGGTGGTATTATTTCTAGGGACTCTGTTCTGTTCCATTGGTCTATATCTCTGTTTTGGTACCAGTACCATGCTGTTTGGATTACTGTAGCCTTGTAGTATGGATTTGAAGTCAGGTAGCGTGATGCCTCCAGCTTTGTTCTTTTGACTTAGGATTGTCTTGGAGATCACGAGGGCTCTTTTTTTGGTTCCATATGAACTTTAAAGCAGTTTTTTCCAATTCTGTGAAGAAACTCATTGGTAGCTTGATAGGGGATGGCATTGAATCTATAAATTACCTTGGGCAGTATGGCCATTTTCCACGATATTGATTCTTCCTATCCATAGGCATGGTATGTTCTTCCATTGTTTGTGTCCTCTTTTATTTCACTGAGCAGTGGTTTGTAGTTCTCCTTGAAGGGTCCTTTACATCCCTTGTAAAGTTGGATTCCTAGATATTTGATTCTCTTTGAAGCAATTGTGAATGAAGTTCATTCATGTTTGGCTCTGTGTTTGTCTGTTGTTGGTGTATAAGAATGCTTGTGATTTTTGCACATTGGTACGTATCCTGAGACTTTGCTGAAGTTGCTTATCAGCTTAAGGAGATTTTGGGCTGGAGACAATAGGTTTCTAAATATACAATCATGTCTCATCTGCAAACGAGGGACAATTTGATTCTTCTTTCTAACTGAATACCCGATTTCTTTCTCTTGCCTAATTGCCTAGCCAGAACTACTATGTTGAATAGGGCGTGAGAGGGCATCCCTATGTAATGCCAGTTTTCAAAGAAATTTTTCCAGTTTGCCCATTCCAGTATGATATTGGCTGTGGGTTTGTCATAAATAGCTCTCTTATTATTTTTGAAGTCACGTTCCATCAATACGGGTATTGGCGTTTTTGGCATGAGGGAAGGGCTGTTGAATTTTGTCAAAAGTGCTTTTCTGCATCTATTAAAGAGATAATCATGTGGTTCTTGTCTTTGGTTCTGTTTTATATGCTGGATTATGTTTGTTGGTTGGAGATGTTGAGACCGGCCTTTGCGTCGGGGATGAAGCCCGCTGATCTCATGGATGAAGCTTTGTTGGATCCCTCGGTTTGCCAGTATTTTTATTGAGGATTTTTTGCATCGATGTTCATCAGGGTTATTGGTCTAAAATTTCTCTTTTTGTTGTGTCTGCCAGGCTTTGGTATCAGGATGATGTTGGCCTCATACAAAATGAGTTAGAGGAGGATTCCCTCTTTTCTATTGATTGGAATAGTTTCAGAAGGAATGGTACCAACTCCTCCTTATACCTCTGGTAGAATTCAGCTGTGAATCCATCTGGTCCTGGACTTTTTTTGGTTGGTAGGCTATTAGTGTACTCAATTTCAAGAACCTACTATTGGTCTGTTCAGGGGATTCAACTTCTTCCACCGGACAAGTGGAAGGTGTAGGAGTGTCCAGGAAATTATCCATTTTCTTCACGGACAGTTTATTTAATTATGGGGTTTATAGTATTCTCTGATGGTAGTTTGTATTTCTGTGGGGTGGGTGGTGATATCCCCTTTATCATTTTTTTAATTTAAGGTAGATTTGATTCTTCTCTTTTCTTCTTTATTAGTCTTGCTAGTGGTCTGTCAGTTTTAGATCTTTTCAAAACCAACTCCTGGATTCATTGATTTTTGGAGGGTTTTTGTGTCTCTATCTCCTTCAGTTCTCTCTGATCTTAGTTATTTCTTGCCTTCTGCTAGCTTTGCAATGTGTTTGCTCTTGCTTCTCTGGATTCTTTTAATTCTTTGATGTGTTGAGTGCCAATTTTGATCTTTCCTGCTTTCTCTTGTGGGCATTTAGTGCTATAAATTTCCCTCTGCACACTGCTTTAAATGTCCCAGAGATTCTGGTATGTTGTATCTTTGTTCTCATTGGTTTCAAAAGAACATCTTTATTTCTGCCTTCATTTAGTGATGTGCCAGTAATTCAGAGACGGGTTGTTTCAGTTTCCATGTAGGGTTGGTGGTTTTGATTGAGTTTCTTAGTCCTGTGAGTTCTAGTTTGATTTGCACTGTGGTCTGAGGGCAGTTTCATTTATAATTTCTGTTCTTGTACATTTTGCTGAGGTGCTTTACTTCCAATTATGGTCAATTTTGGGTAAGGTACGATGTGGTGCTGAAAGAATGTATATTCTGTTGATTTGGGGTGGAAGTTCTATAGATGTCTAATAGGTCACCTTGCTGCAGAGATGATTCAATTCCTGGACATCCTTGTTAACTTTCTGTCTGGTTGATCTGTCTAATGTTGACAGTGGAGTGTTGAAGTCTCCCATTGGCCAATATGGGGAGTCTAAGTCTCTTTGTAAGTCTCCTGGGACTTGCTTTGCTTATGAATCTGGTGCTCCTGTGTATTTGGACATATATTTAGGATAGTTAGCTCTTCCTGTTGAATTGATCCCTTGACCATTATGTAATGGCCTTCTTTTGTCTCTTTTGATCTTTGATGGTTTAAAGTCTGTTTTATCAGAGACTAGGATTGCAACCCCTGCTTTTTGTTCTCCATTTGCTTGGTAAAATCTTCCTCCATCCCACTTTATTTTGAGCCTATGTATGTCTCTGCGGTAGGGTCTGGGTCTCCTAGATACAACAGACTGATGGGTCTTGACTCTTTATCCAGTTTGCCAGTCTGTGTGTCTTTTTTAATTGGAGCATTTAGTCCATTTACATTTAAGGTTAAGATTGTTATGTGTGGTAATCCTGCCATTATGATATTAACTGGTTATTTTGCTCGTTAGTTGATGCAGTTTCTTCCTAGCCTCGATGGTCTTTACATTTTAGCATGTTTTGCAATGGCTGGTACGGTTGTTCCTTTCGTGTTGGGTGGCTGTGGGGATTAATATGTTGTGAGGCCGAGGCCTGGTGGTGACCGTCTCTGGCATTTTGTATCAATGAGGTTTGTTTCTCCTTCGCTTGTGAGCTTGGTTTGTTTGGATGTAGATTCTGGGTTTGGGTCTTTTCTTGAAGAAGAATGTTGAATGTTGGCCCCCACTCTCTTCACCGGCTTGGAGTTTCTGCCGAGAAGT
The DNA here is from genome assembly GCF_008728515.1 of Papio anubis. NCBI lineage: Eukaryota > Metazoa > Chordata > Mammalia > Primates > Cercopithecidae > Papio > Papio anubis. Next base: position 172,976,055 of record NC_044977.1, on the reverse strand, counting down.
CTGCTGTGAAGTCCCTGATAGGCTTCCAACTGGCCGATAACCGACCTCTCTCTAGCTGCCCTTAAAGATTTTCCTTCATTTCAACTTTGGTGAATCTAGCAATTATGTGTCTTAAGGTTGCTCTTCTCGAGGGAAGTATCTTTGTGGCGTTCTCTGCTTATTTCCCTGGATTTGAATGTTAGCCTGTGCCCTGCTAGGTTGGGGAGTTCTCCTGGATGATATCCTGAAGGTGTTTTCCAACTTGGTTCCATTTTCCCCTCACTTTCAGGCACCCCGATCGGGCGTGAATTTGGTCTTTTTACATAATCCCATACTTCTTGCAGGCTTTGTTCATTTCTTTTCTTCTTTTTTCTTTTTGGTTTCTCTTCACCAAGCTTCATTTCATTCATTTTTGATCCTCAATGCATTGATACTCTTTCTTCCAGTTGGTCGAGTCGGTTACTGAAGCTTGTGCATTTGTCCGCATTATTTCTCGTGTCATGGTTTTTCATCTCTTTCATTTCGTTTGACGCCTCTGCATTAGATTACTCTGTAGATCAATTCTTCCCTTTTTTTCAAGATTTTAGTTTCTTTCGCGTAGATGCGTATTAATTCCTCTTTAGCTCTAAAATTTGATGGACTGAAGCCTTCTTCTCTCATCTTCGTCAAAGTCATTTTTCCGTCCAGCTTTGATCCATTGCTTTTGGCCGATGAGCCTGGCAGCTCCTTTTGCCGGGGAGATGTGCTCTTATTTTTGAATTTCCAGCTTTTCTGCCCTGCTTTTTCCCCATCTTTGTGGTTTTATCTGCCTCTGGTCTTTGATGATGGTGATGTACTGATGGGGTTTTGGTCAATAGGTGTCCTTCCTGTTTGATAGTTTTCCTTCTAACAGTCAGGACCTCAGCTGTGGAGTCTGTTGGAGATTGCTTGGTCCACTCCAGACCCTGTTTGTCTGGGCTATCCAGCAGCAGAGGCTGCAGAAGATAGAATATTTCCTGAACAGCAGCGGGGTGTACCTGTCACAGTTCTTGCTTAGGAAGCTTCCTCTCAGGGTCTACTCCACCCTGTGAGGTGTGGGGTATCAGACGCTAGTGGGGGATGTCTCCCCAGTTAGGCTACTCAGGGGTCAGGGACCCACTTGAGCCTTGAGCAGTCTGTCCGTTCTATGATCTCAGCCTCATTGTTGGGAGATCCACTGCTCTCTTCAAGCTGAACAGAGTGGTTTGCGTCTGCAGAGTTTTCTGCTGCTTTGTTGTTGTTGTTGTTATTGTTGTGTGTAGCTGTTGCCTGTCCCAGAGGTGGAGTCTACAGAGACAGGCAGGTTTCAACGAGCTGCTGTGGGGCTCCACCCAGTTGGAGCTTCCAGCAGCTTTGTTCATAAGCCTCAGCAATGGCCCGAGCCCCTCCCCAACCCTGCGCTGCTGCCTTGCCGGTAGATCACAGACTGCTGTGCCGCAATGAGGGGAGGCTCCGTGGGCGTGGGACCCTCCCGGCCAGGTGTGGGATATGATCTCCTGGTGTGCCTGTTTGCTTAAAGCGCAATATTGGGGGTGGGAGTTACCCACGATTTTCAAGGTGTTGTGTGTCTCAGTTCCCCTGGCTGGAGGGTTCTTCGCTGGCTACGGGTGAGGCCCGTGCTGCGGCCCTTTCTTCCAGCTCTTTGCTGATTAGGACTTGCGGCAGCTGACCGGCACCGATCGTCCGGCCTTCATTGAGATGAACCCAGTACCTCAGTTGAAAATGCAGAAATCACCCGTCTTCTGTGTCGCTGGCGCTGGGAGTTGGAGACTGGAGCTGTTCCTATTCGGCCATTTTGCTCCGCCCTCCTCTAATTTTCTCCCACTGCCTTTTAAATCACATGTATAAAAGTTTCCCGCTTACTTGGCTATTTGTCCTCATTGGCCCATGTCCTCTTTAATGGCAAATACTGCCTCTCCTCACTTGGAATCTCCAGCCACGGAGTCAGTTCTTGGCATGTGAGAGATGCTCAATGTACATTGTTCAAAAGAGGGAATTATTTCCTCCCACAGGATTGTCCTACATTAGACAGTCTCCTCCTCACCAGATCATGCCCCCTTTGAACAGGTAATCGAATAATCTGCTCTGTATTGGTATCCAGGTGGATACTGGCATTGATGAAAGGTGCTACTTTTAGAAGCTGACCCTTCTTGGGACCAGCATCCAAGCCCCAGAAAATGGGTTGGCTGAAGTTTTTTTTTGGTTCTATCTGATTCTGCTTTTGTACAGATGAGCTATTTGGAAGCTCCAGTCTCCATACCAAGTTGTTAAACCTGACCATCTGTTGGGGAGGATTTTATTTTAGATGAGAGCATCTGGGTCCCCATTTACATTTGCTGAGGTTAATAGACCTGAAAACCTTTCTCTGTTCTCAGCAGGAAGCACATCCTGAAACCATCAGGAAGGAGGCAGCTGAACTTCTCACTGGTGGTTCTCACATGCATTCTCCCCACCTGAAAGCTTTTTTATATTCCCTCTTAATACTCTTATTTCTTAAAGTCATAGCTTTCTAGTCCATTAATGGCACTCGACTGAGAAACTGTCTCAACCAATATGAGGTTGTGGTAGGTTACAAGGCAGCGGGATAAAAGTGAATCACACTACCCTTAGGTCCAATACCAGGCACTGACACTTTGTAACAAGCTCAGTGACCTTGGAAAACAGAAAAAAAGAAAAAAAGAAAAAAAAAAAAAGACCTCTCTGAGGTTTAGTCTTCTTATCTCAAAATAATGAAGAATAAAATTATCGTGCAATTTTTGGTTAAAATTAAACATTTACTAAGGTGCCTAACAAAGTACTCAATGAGTAGTCATTATTATTTTTACCTTTCCATTGATTTGCACATCATGGTAAGACTTTCCCATACATTTAATTTGATTGTTATAACAACTCTGTGGCAGGCTGTATTTCCTGGGAGGCAGACACTGAGATGCTTTAGTGGGCAGAATATTCCAAAGTATTCTTGGGATCAACACTTGAAAAAGAGAGGGGAGGAAGCAAAATGGGCAAAGGAAGAAGTCAAACTATGCTGTAACCCAATAACAGCCTTGGTCTACTCTGTGGGAGCTCTGCAGCTGGAAGAGCCTGATGAGAAATTGTCCAGAGTTGGGTCAAGCCCAGGTTTTCATACCACTGCAGCTAGCAGTCATTGAGTGAGGCCACTCTGTGTCTGACAGACAAGTGGTCTGGGGTAAAAACACTACAGGGAGACACTTGTTGAAGAGGCTGACAACTAAAGGTTGTCCATGGATAGCCCTCCCAGGCAGTTGGGCAATGAGTCCTTCACTGAAGGGGGACCTGGTTGTTGGAGCCTATGCTAGGCCTGGAGTGTCTTTTCTAAATCGACGAGAAGGGTACCTACTTATTGTAAATGACATAGGTAGAGAGGTGTATGCATGGTTGTGTGTGGGAGTCAGGGAGTGTTGTGTAGGGAAAAGGTAGAAAGAGACGAGAAATGAGAGGAGAGAGGAGAAAGAAGAGAATGGAACCCAACACTTTTTTTTTTTTTTTTTAATTGGAGGCATTTTAGTAGTAAAGGCAACTTGTTTTCAAAGTGCAACTTGCAAGACCCTTTTGAGCTTGCTTCTCATTGATCTGCCTCGGCGCTCCAGAGAGTTGAGGGAGCCAACTGAAAATCCTATTTCCCCTTGCTAAAAAATCATTGCTGATTCATAAATATAGGATAATCTCAGCAGATGTCAAAGTAAGAATTGTACTGGAAAAAGTTAAACAGGAAGACTGTTCAAGACTATCACAGTAGGGGTGAGAGAACCTGGAAGGGAGATGTTGCAGGTATCAAACGTGAGTTCACAATCATTTCTCACTGGAGGGTTTTCAGGAGCTGGGGTGGGAGAAATCATAGGACACATGTGATTTCTAACTGGCTTCTACCCAGAGGAAAAGTAAACTTTCTGTGTCTTCATGACAAGAATTACTTTTACAACTTGGAGCAAGGAGCCCACTGAAGTTCGGCTCCTACTCTTCCACAGAAACTGGAAGATTGGAGAGCTATCTCCTCTGATATTGACATTTCAAAGAGATGGCTCCCAGGTCCTTGAGAAAGACATTTATTGGGTCTTAAAACTCTAAGGAGATTTCTAAGGAGATTTATTTCAAAGGAGTCAGAGGAAGAATTTACAATTACAAGTTTTGTAAAGTAAATGCTCTAAGAAAAAGGAGGTCAGGGGCCTATAGTCAGGAAAAAAACTGTCTAAAGTGTAGTCAAGCTGTGGGGAGCATTAAGGCTGCCTTGGTCAGAGGTTTTCCTTTGGTTAAATGCTTTCAGAGAAGCTCAAGAGTCAAAGCTGAATGCCTAGTTTTGACAAGGGAGTCCAATTAAATATGCTCACGGCAAGCAGTTCTCTGGGAGATGGGTCTTTGCTGAACTGCCTTGAGATGGATAATCAGATGCTAGCTACTGAGAAATGTCCATGTGAGTCAAAGTCCAACCAGGAAAAAAAAGTATTTTAAACAAAATCTATTATGGTACCTTATTTTTGAAAACCTTATAAAGTAATAAAAGTAATATAAACTAATTGTAGAAATTTCGGAAAATATAGAGATAATCACTGTTGATGTATATCTGTTTAGTTATCTAACATGTATGAGCAATCAGAATTATTCCACATATCATTAGTCTAGAAGTAATGCTAGGTCCTATTTATGGTAATAATTGAAGTTTCATAGACTTAGTCTCCTTGAATACTGGGGGCCATTAGCACCTCCTCTTCTCTGCTTCTTCATAGTCTCAAAGATTTGGGGGATCTTTGTTGGGAGGGGGATGCTGCAAGTGTCAAACATGAATTCACAAACAATTCTGACATATGTTTCCACTGCAGGCCTATAGCTGCTCCTCTTCCTGGAAAGAGGTTAGACTGGGCTTGTAAGATGGTTGTACCTCATTGGACCAACACTTAAATCTGCATCTCTTGCAGCTCAATTCTTGTAGGTACAGCTTGAAGTACAGTATAGTGAAATAATTCTGCTTCTAAGCCTTTTTGCCAATCCTGTCCTGTTTGCCCTGAGATCTATTCCTTGCCCTTCTGCTGCTGAGCCCCCAGGTGATGTTTCCCAGAAACTAGAGAATGGGAAGAAGGGAGAAGCCAGGGCAATTCTGTGCCTTACTCTCTGCTGCAGGCTTCACCCCTTACATGAGGCAAGCCCACCATGGCTCCAGTTTCCCTTGGATGTCACAACACTGGGAACTGATGTTATCACTGCTCCCTTCTATCCTAAGGGTGGAAGTGGATTCCTGTTATCTTAATCCCTAATGGCCTCACAGTCTCTTGTTTTCATTGGCTGTTTTATCACCTGTGCCACCAATTCAATGAATTAGATTCACTGTTTAAAATATTGAGTCATTTTTTTTTTTTTCTGATTGGATTCTGACTGGCACAGACCTTCTCTGGATGGCGAAAATATAATCCAATATCACCTTTATTCTTCAGGCTAGGTCTTATTTTGTCTGGGAGCTCCCTCAGAGGAAATTTCTCTACTGTTTCAGCCTCTAAGAATAAAGGAGGTGACATGGTGTTAGCTGAATTCATATTTCCTTCACAGCTAGGTTTGCAGCAAAGACTTGAAGAAGGAAAAAGATGAGGTCATCCGTAATCCCTCAGAGGTTTCCTTCTCTTTGTCAGATAAAGAAGGGAAAACCAAAATTTGTTGAGTTATAGCAAGGCTTTAAGAAGCATTGAACTGCTAGCATTCTATTGCTTAAAGGGAACTACAAAGAAACAAATCTTATTACTTATAACATAAAAGCATTTGTTGTTTGATATGTCACAAATACCTAAGGCAACTGAGATATGCTTAAGTGAGCAAATAGTTTGAATTTTGTGTTTATGGATATACTATTATTACTTTTTTTCTAAGTAATTCTTCATTGCAATCCTATACTTCCCTTTCTCCCTATAACATTATGAATATAGAGCTTAATTACTGGAAAGTGCAAGTAATTCTTACTGTGAAAGAGCTCTTACTATTTGTGAAGAACTGAGGAAAAATGATATTCAAAGAGGTTTATTTAAAGTGGTTACCATTTGGCTCTTTGTAAAGGGCTTGGATGGGCATAACCAATGATTACCTCTCTGACTCTCATTTTTCTAAACTTTCCTAGAGCATTCTGGCCTGCTTCTCAGAAACATTCCATTTATATTCATTGTTTTGCCATAGGTCTTCCTCCCTTTAATCATTAGAAAAATCCCCCTTTACCCCTTTACTATAAAAAAGATTACTGCAGATTAATTACAATGCAATAGCTTAAGTTTAGCCATAAATGCTACATTTCAAATATAAGTGTGTCAATATTTTTTAGCAATGCATTTTAGAACTAATGGGTTTTATAAACATGGATAGCTGAGTCCTGGAACGGCTGACCACTCACTGTAGCAGTCAAGAGCTTTAAAATAAATTGCTATAACTATCTCTTGGGGCCTTACTGAGGTAACTGGAAACGTGAAGAGACTGGTGAGTAGAATTGCTTTTCTTTATTAGTGAGGTTTTCTTAAGGGCACATGTCATATTTTGCTATTTACTTTGTGTCTAGTTCCTTAGTGTAGTTCTTAAGCTGTGTTGAGTAGAATTTTAATAAAAGATAACAAATGATCATGGAGAAAAATTTTTAAAAATTGTAAATAAAGGAAAAAATAATATATTGTGAAGAATATTAAAGAATCTCATCATCTTGTTATGTAACAGCTTTTAATTCTTGCACATATATTATTTTTCCCTCCCCTATCCCGCAAGGTATAACTGACAAGGTTTGAGCTACCACAAGACTCATATACTTGAGAAAATAGTTTAAGTTTTCATGTTAAGGAATGCATATACAACATTGGAATTAAAAGACTAATGCATATGTGACAACTCTTTATGTCTTTTAACACCACAATAGCAGTGGACCAATGGTTGAGGAAATAATACAGGAAATAATACAGGGGAAGACTGAATTTTGACTGTGTTTCTCATAACACAAACATAACTGGCCAAGTTCATGAAGACATTAAAATATAACTTCATACAAGTCACTTACCCTTTCTGATTTTTCATTTTATCTGATAAATGAGAGTAATAATAACTAACTTAAAGATTGATACATTTTAGTTCATCATGTACTAAAGCATCCATGAGACATTATTATAATCAGAGGATTAAATGAGATTCTATTCAAATCTGTTTGCACTCTGGTACCATGCAGTAGCTGTGTGATACATATTAACTCTGTTTTCGCCATGAAACTCACCCAGTTGGTTAATCCTTCTCCTCAAAATAACCCCCAATAATCATTGGACATTAATTACATGTTACCATTTGGTTTTGGTAATAAACAGGTCAAGCCTTTGACAATATAGATGTTACGTTGTGCACAAATACACAGCTGACATCCTAACTTTGAAGGCTAGACCAACACTACCCTCCCAAGATCACTACTGTTCCAGCTAGGGAATACATGCAAAAAGAATACCCATAGAAAACTTTCACTCTTTATTGATTCAGCTCTAAATCTTCATCTAAGTCTTACGTTGCTGATCAGAGCTTAATTATGGACAAAACTCAAAGGCCTCTGCTTGACACAAGGCCAGTACTGGAAGCTGTGTCCCCTATATTCTGGGGTATTTCTTTTGTTTTGTTTTATGGCCTAAGGCAAACAGAAGGAAGCTATGTGCATCTGCCACTGGTAGTTTTTCTCCAACTACATTACCTTACAACTTCATGGGAAAGGGGAGAAAGTATAGAAACCAAATAGTTCCAAGGTAAGAGGATTGTGATCACATCCTATTCTATTTGGAATCACATTCATCAAAAAAAAGAGCCAAGGCAACAAAGAGTGACCCATTTTTTAAAATGATGGCTCCATTTTGTGACCTTGAGACTACATTTTCTTCTTGTCTTATAAGAGAGTTCTCTCTTCCTGGGGGCAAAGTATGTGCATGTTAGAGGAGAGAGGAAGAGCAGAGGGTTTTAAATGCCTGATAGAGAATAAGGACTTTTTATTTGGAAAATGGAAGCGTAAATAGGCAAGAGATGATTGAAATGAGCAAAAGTGAATCAGCATTTTTAGTTTTGACACAGTCTATGCAGATTTTCTGGTTACCAGTGTCCTAGAGAATGAGTGGAAAAGTACATAAATAATTATGCCTGCGAAACTGGGAGCTTTTCTGGGGTCCGAGCTGTGGGCATGTGGGTAAATAAAATTCTCTGTGCCTGGAAGCATGCGTACACATTGTGTATGGCAGGAGGGAAGGGGGCTGGTGGGAGGGAGTTCATTTGCAGGCCAAGCAGTGTGGGCAGAACCATTTGAGGAAACTCCCATAACATTCACCAGCTGCAGAACTGTGTGTATTCATGAAGGACCAAATTTACACTCTCTTAAAATAAACATAATGGAATCAACCAGAGATAGTTTTCAAATGAAGTCCCTTCCCACATCAACAATCTATATATCCAACCAATCTAAGAGCAAAATAGAAGGAAAACTGTTTCAGCAGGTAATACCCAGATAAATCAGGTGTGAAAACCATGGAAGCCAGTGCATTGACCAAGAAAGATTCATGCTAAGCAATCAGAAAATGCATTTATTTTGTTTCCCACTCTCCCTTTAAAATGTATTTAGTGGGAATGGTCCTTTCCTTGCTTCTTGATGGAAACTTAGGAAAAACTCTAGAAGCTCTCAAGTCACTCTGAAATAATGCATTTTGATGGTCCCATTAAATCACAATTGTCATCTCATTAGCAATTGAAAATTATCTGTTACAAACCATAATCAAAACCAAGAACCTGATTGAATGTTAGATCATCTTCCCTCCCTCCTCCAGGAGGACTGGGGCAGAGGTGGAGCATGTGGGCCTTTTCTCTTTCCAGCTTTACCTTCCCTTGTATCAGTGGCTACTGATTCTGACCCTGCCACTGGACAGGGAGAAGAGGGGTCAGAAAGAGACAGTAAAGGTGGCAGAATGTATTTACCTACCTGCCAAGGTCCAAAGTCAGCCCTGAGCAACCTGGCCCCACATGATGATTTAAGTTGACTCTTCTCACCAGAGCTTGGGTGGATTCTCAGGTGACCCCATTATGGGGACCCACTGGTAGTCAAACTTCTTGGGGCCTTTCCTGCCAGGAGGCTTCTTATCTCCCTGCAGCTTCTGCCCTGTTATGAGGTAGGGTGGCTACTACCCCACCTTCTGTTGCTGGGGGACTCCTCTTGCTCTGGCAGGTCAGTTTCTTGGGTAATTCGTGTTTATTTCTAGCTCCTGGGGTGATGCCATTCTTTCAACATGAAAAGATAAATAGCAGATTAACCACAAAACAACAACTTGAAGGTAGAATAGTTAAAACCAAGAATGAGGGAAAAGGCAATAGCAAAACAAAGGGGGAGGTTTTACAAAAGGATGTTGGAAAGTACTCTGCCTTCTTTCCCCTGGAAATTATTTTCTTCTTAAGTGGCTGTGAACTCCTCTCCTTATTAACAGACTGTTATTCTTAGCATTTGGTGGTGGGGGGGAAGTGGTAGCTCCATGGGTAAAGAATGATAGAGGAGAGGGAGAGCCTTCCTAAAGATGAAGGAATCAAGGTGGGTCTCTTTCTTCCTTCTTCCTGGGCCAAGGGGAGAAGAGTCCAACATAAGAAGAAAGTGAAGAGTGGAGGGTAGGTTCCTATGTGATGGAGTCGGGCAGACCCCTCCAAAGGAAGCTGAGAGCTCAGAAGAGAGCTAGGAGAAGAAACTGAAAATGAGTGTAATACTGTAAATATCTCCTTGGAGAAAGAGGTGAGGGGAGAAAGAGATGAAAGGCAAGGAAATAACTAGACAGGATGAATGAAGCAGCCTGGATTCTCATCTCCCAAACTTCTAGAATGGAATAATAATCCATTCCTTCCTCCTAGTGACTCTTCCTTGATAATCAGAATCAATTAGCTTACTTCCTGTTTTCTCTTGGTCACTACCTAGGTTTGGGATGGTGCTAGTGCTCTCTGTTCCCTAATCGCAAGGACACATATAAAGCTCTCCCAGGGTTGTGTTAAAGCCCCTTCACAAGGCATAGGATTGGGAGATTCCATACCTGCTTCCTTACTGGGAGGCAGATGTGAGATTCAGAACAACTTTTCTTCCAAATAAATCCTCCTCATAAATATACTCTCCTTTTATATCCTCCTTGCAGATCAGTTATGTGGCTGGTCCTTATTCAAGGCAAGTGGCCATTCATTGACTGTCTTACCTAAGCTGAGGCACATTATCTAAGTGCTGCCTTAAGATTGTCCAGTTTCTGACTTTGCCTTGGCCATGAAAAACCACCTTAGTATGAGTAGGTGGCAGGTGGGATTTAATCTAGTCGATCTAACCTCCCTAAAATACACAGCAAAGCAAAACTTCCTCAGACTCAGTAAAGCCTTGTACTTTATAACCCATTGAAATGACTCATGTTTCTTATCTTGGTGGCACATGGCAAAGTAAATCAATAATCAGTGTTCCCCCTTTTCCAAGATAGATGCTTCTACTAATAAGGTAGCCTCAGATATCCTTCTAGACACCAAGAGCATGATTTTATTGCTTTTCCTACTTTCTGCCACCCACATAGAAACCAGTTCAATAGCCATTATAACAGGGGCGGCATTGAAGGACCCAGAGATCACTCAGAACGCTCACCTCTCTGCCAACACCAAATTTACCTTTGGAAAAGCATTTTAGCAACTGCATGAGTGCTCAGGGAGTTCCTTGTTGATAAGTTTTCTGAAAGAGCTTGCTTGTGGCCCTCTAGACATTTTCCAGTACTTATTAATGCCTTGTCAAGTTAAAGTATCTAAATTTCCCATAACTAGATTAGTATCAGATTTTTCAAGCTACTATCTGAATGTTGCTAAAAGAGGGGGAAATGCCAAAATGGAATAGGACATTGGTGTCATGTGATTGGCAGCTGACCCTCTGCTGATACCATCTTGGATGTGAACATTCACCACACACGTATATTTTATGATAGAACATGAAACCCCAACTTATAGCATCTGTGTGGGTCCATTTGACCTAAGATTAATATCTATTTTATATTATTTTAGCACTCCTCCATTTAAGTTTTAATTTTCTCCTTTGAGAAATATCTTATAAAATAGAGGAAACCTTTGCTTAAAACAAATCATCTTTGGCTTTTTCTCTTTCTGGTAATGTCAAGGTGACTTAACACCTCTGAGCCTCACCTGTAAAATGGGGATAATTTTGACTTCTCTCAGAATTGGTAGTGTTAAATTACATAACAATATATTAGTCCCTGGAAGGGAGTTCAATAAATATTTACTCAAGTTGTGATAGATAGAGTTATGGGTCATTTTGGAAAGCATCTGCTAGGCAGCCTGGGGTCGATGGATTGCTTATCACTGTCTGTAGTCTAAGCTTCCTGTCAAGATGTTCACAGAAGTGGCATGGCTTGTCAAGGTGGCACAGCAAAATTGGAATAGATGAGAACTTTAAGCTCTTTCTCTTGCCACATGCTCACTGAACTTGCTGTTCCTTCTATCACATCATGCTATCATTTGTTAAAGATCATGGTTTTAAAATATCATTACTTCTCCTTTTAATTAATATGGCATCCTATGGGAGATATTCTAAATAATTTAATACATTTAAGACCTATTGCAAAATAAATTTTGCTTACAAATTGTTAAAAGAAAAACACCCCATAATTTAAAAGTTATATAATTATTAATCCAAGCAAACTCTCATATACATTTATTCATTTCTGAGGCTAATCATTTAGGGGAGTTTTCAGAGAAATTAAGTTACTCCTCTCCTTAATAGGGTACAAAACTTTCAAATTTGGAAATAATGTCATTCTTTTTACTACAGAGACAGATAATCTCAAATGACTATTAGGCAAATATATTTCTCAGAGGTGTCATACTGGATAGCTGAGCATTCTACCAACATAAAACAATTATCTATCTTTCACCCATTGGGAACCCTTATGTGCAAAATTCAAAAGAGGAGGAAATAAAATACTTATAAGATGGTTGGTGCGATTTTAATTCTATTTTCAACATCTCTCAAAGAAACATGTAACAGACATTATTGAAATAAAATGATATAAAGTGAAAATAATACTGTTGAAATGAAATATTCCTTTGAGGATTTTTGTTTTGTTTGGATTTTTTCTGGGTTGTAAACATATTCTGTTTTAATAAAGAGTAATCTCTTACATTTGCATACCATTTGACTAAAGTGGCCAGAAAGATTTTTCCATAGATGACCTTATTTTAAAAATCCTTATTTAGGTTAATTTGAGATAGGTAAATTTAATTATAGTCTCTTTAAATAATGCAGCTGAGGCTTTAGGGGATGAAATAATTCTGGAATCTATTGAAGAGGTGAGTAGAAAATGCTGGTCACCAGGATAATAAAAGGGAGGTCACCTGTTCTTTAGAGATGAAGAGAAAGTGTAGCAAGAAGGTTACTTTTGTGAGTTGGATCAGGAAGAAATTTGCATTTGATGTAATCAGTGATATGGGAGGCAAAGACATCTTTGGAGAAGGATGGGACATGAAGAGAAAGGTGGGTGGCAGCATCTTTGTTGAGGGCATGAACAACTTGGTTGTGACTACCTCAGTGTGAACAACATAGAAGGGGTCAGTGAGAAGGGCAGGCATTGCAAAGCTTGGTAGATAGATTACATTTAAGTCTCCAAGGCTTGAGTTCTTCATCTGTACATTATGGAAAATGTCAGGGATGATATGAGTATTGAATTAGATTAACATAGGAAAAGCTCCCAGGGTAGTGCCTGGCATACAGTGAGCATGTTAGTGCCTTTCTCTTCCTTGTATAATGCAGTAACATATTGAATAATAAAGAACAAATTGGGTAAAGTAATTTGCAAATTACTTTCCAGTTCTCATATTTTATACTTTTATGAAAACTTGTGTTACCTTCTTTGCAATTTATTACTTTGAAAATTACAAGACTTTAGGACAAATATCAATCTCTGATAGAGCTTTCTTTCTTCTACCCATCCCCTTTTCTTCTACTTTACCTATTTTTTGAAATATAACATGAATAAGGAAATCCTTGCTGCATCTTTAAGTGGTAAACTTTAACATAGCTGTGGGGATAGCACAATCTATTAATTGCACTTACATTTAAATTTTATACTCTTGAGTAAATTGTAGTTTAATATAGTTTGAGCCAGTTTACTTTGTTGGCTATGAGAGCCATTTTTCATTTCATGTTATAGAAACTGCATACAATTGTTTGATTTAGAAAAAGAGGCAATAAAGCCAGTGACTTGCTATGGGAACCTTGGAGAAATTTCTTAACCTCCTTGATCTTCCATTTACTGATCTGCAAAATTAGGGGAAAAAAACAGGCAAGCATGAATCATGAGGTTTAAATAAGGACTGTGAAGACCTAGAGCAGTGACTGCCACAATGATAATGATACATAATACATGGTAGTTATAACCATTACCTTTAAAGTATAACAAATTTCATTTTAATTATGCTTTTAAATATTGTTTAATAAAAATGAATCTATATCTGAAAAAAGGTTACCCTCAGGAAAGCAGTGACTGTATATCAGTCAGAGTTCTTCAGAAAAACAGAACCATGAGGAGATCACACACACACACCCACACACACACACACACACACACACATACATATATAAAGAACTTAATTTGGAGGAATTTGTTCTAGCAGTTGTGAGGGCTGGCAATTCTAAAATCTGTAGGGTAGGGTAATAGGCTGGAAACCCTCCAGCAGGAGTTGATGCTGCAGTCTTGAGGAAAAATTTTTTCTTCATTAGAGAAATCTCAGTTTTGCTTTTAAGGTCTTTGATCTGGATAATGCCTACCTATATAATGAAAATTATCTCCTTTTCTTAAAGTCAAATGATTATAGATGTTAACGGCATCTACAAAACATCTTCACTGCCACACCAAAATTAGTGTTTTTGTTTGTTTTTAAGACAGGGTCTCACTCTGTCTTCTAGACTGGAGTACAGTGGTGTGGTCTCGGCTCACTGCAACCTCCACCTCCCAGGCTCAAGCGATCGTCTCACTCAGCCTCTAGAGTAGCTGGAACTAGAGGCACGTGCCACCACTCCTGGCTAATTTTTGTATTTTTAGTACAGACAGGGTTTCACCATGTTGGCCAGGCTGATCTCAAACTCCTGGGCTCAAGCGATCCGCCTGCCTTGGCCTCCCGATGTGCTGGGATTATAGGTGTGAGCCACCTCAGCTGGTCTAAATTAGTGTTTGATTGAATACGGGGTGCTATAGCTTAACCAAACTAACCCGTCACAGATGACAGACTGACATGAAGTGGGCTTCTAGAGTCATGGTCTTCTTAATTTGGGTGCTGGAATTTCAGAAATTCTTCCAGCAGTAAACTTATGATATGTATACTTTTCTACATAATCGTTATACTTTAATGCAAAACTTTTAAATGTGTTTTTTTTTAATCTACACCCTAAATTAGTGATAGTAAGCGATTTCTTCTCAGAGAGTTTTGGCTGGTGGATGCTCCAGATGTTGTATAAAACAATACTGCGTAAATTGCATCCAGGCTTGGTGGGTGGTACTGTCGTCATCACCTACTGATAGCTCCCAATAAACAAGCCCAAGGAGCAAGCATGTCAGCTGTGTATTTACCATTTCATTGGTTATTACAGTTTTAAAATATATGAAAACTCTATGAAGTCCTAAAGTACCCAAGGACTCTATGGAGTTTTTATATATTTTTAGAATAATGATATTTTTAACACTCTCTCTGTAAATATAGCGATGATTAGTCTAACATTCACTTAGGTAGAAGAACCCTAATGTGGTTTTCTTCTCTAGATTAACGTATCTACAGGTCTTCAGTTTTTCTTATTCTTCTAATATTAGTTGGACATGGCAAATAAATAATATATGACTAAAAGCATACCTTTGCTGAGTGGTAATTTTCTCAACCTTCCTGGTTGAGAAAATGTCTACTAGTTTCCAAGTCTCCTAAAATAAATGCTAATATATACAATTGACAGTACAATTGTCTGGTTAGACAATTGTACCATAAAAACACTATTTAAACTGGGACTTAGGAGACTTGGAATGTACTATATATTCTGACAAAAATTATATGGTTTTTTGCATCCTGGTTTCTGCATCCTGTAAGCTCAGTCTTACGTCAACCTTATTATGGCCTAGATTCTTTTACATTTTTTTTTTTTTTTGCAGACAAAGGAAATATGAAAATGTGAGAGTGCAGTTCTCTATTCATCCTTCATAATTGGCCCAATTTTGCCAAAGATCAAGTCAAAATGGAAGGAAATTTTCCAGCAATTTCCTCTTAGCTGACTCTTTAAACCTGATAAAGGCTGCATTTCATTAGCCAGGTTCTTTCTAACTGCTAGTGTTTAAAAAGGGCTTTTGGCGGTGCGTATATTGAAGAAGGTGGCATAGAAGGGAAGGTACAGAGGCCAGGCACAGTGGTTCATGCCTATAATCCCAGCACTTTGGGAGCCCGAGGTGGGTGAATCATTTGAAGTCAGGAGTTTGAGACCAGCCTGGCCAACATGATGAAACCCTATCTGTGCCAAAAAATATAAAAATTAGCCAGGAGTGGTGGCACATGCCTGTAGTCTCATGTACTCTGGGAGGCTGAGCCAAGAGAATCACTTGAACCTGGGAGGCAGAAATCACAGTGAGCTGAGATCCTGCCACTCTGCTCCAGCATGTAAGACTCCGTCTCAAAAAAAAAAAAAAAAAAAGGAAGACACTGGATGGAGGATGGCAGGAGTCCCTGTTATTTGGTCATGCCAGATTGTTAATTTGTTTCCACCCACTCTGTTGATTGTAGGCAGGAGAAGAGCCATTTTTATGCCAGATAATCCCTTTGCAAATGAGCAGACCATATTTTTATGTGGCATTGGGTGGAAGGATAGGACAAGGGTGAGGCGAATGAGGCACTTATCTTGAGTACAAAATTTTAGGGAGCTCCAAAAGTCTTTGGAGTTACAATCAAAACCATTTAAAAATCATTTGCCTTTAAATAGTATTTCTCTTGATTTATGAGGTTTTTCGTCTCCCCTTAAATATTCCCAAGTCAAGTTGAGTGAAACTCAATCTGAGATATTTTTTTAAGCCCCCTTTAAAATTTCTATTTCCTAAACCAAGGTTGTTTGAGGTTTGCACTTTTTCTTGAATGTAAGATTTCTCTACTATAATTGTTGCACTTTAAATTTATCCAAACACAGATAGTGGAAACAGCAGGCTAGGTTTTAAAGGCAACAGTGATAATTCAAGAGATAAAAAGAGTTAAATGAGTGGAAGAAAATACAAAGGGAACACTGGGGAGAAAACCTAAGTAGAGTTTTCTGATTATGAAAGTAATAATTGCTCAATTCTTCTTACGAAATTTGAAATGTATAAATGTATACATTTTAGAAAATTGTGAAGAAAAAAATACTACCTTCCAAATCATCTTTACTGCCAAAAAGAAAATGTGTTAGTAAATATCTTTACATTCTCTTTGTATCTTTCTTCCTCATTTCCTCTTCCTCCTACTTCATACGCTTATCTATTTTCAAACATCTATCTGACACATACTAATTTTATGTATACAGTTGTATATACTACTGTTTACACTCAACATGTTTGCCTTTGGTTTATTTTTGCTTGATATACCTGTGTCCATATTGTAGTTTTACTTTTTAGAGTCACTTTATTTTCAGCTCTGCCTTTTGTGTAGGTAGCATGTAGTCAAGAAATTTTTCTTTTAACAAAATGTTTAGGCTATTTATGTTTTTGTTTTGTTTTGTTTTGTTTTTGAGACAGAGTCTCATTCTGTTGCCCAGGCTGGAGTGCAGTGGCGCAATCTCGGTTCACTGCAACCTCCGCCTCCTGGGTTCACACCATTCTCCTGCCTCAACTTCCTGAGTAGCTGGGACTACAGGTCCCCACCACCACGCCTGGCTAATTTTTTGTATTTTTAGTAGAGACGGGTTTTCACCGTGTTAGCCAGGATGGTCTCCATCTCCTGACCCCGTGATCTGCCTGCCTTGCCTCCCAAAGTGTTGGGATTACAGGTGTGAGCCATGGGGCCCGGCCTAGCCTATTTATGTTTATGTTAACTAATATGTTTGTTTTCTTTCTGTCATATTTTTATATTTATTTTTTGTCTATTGCTACATGAATTTTACATTTCTCAAATGATTTTTTAGTGTTTTTATTTTTACAAAGGGTTTTATTTTAATTTTCAAAAGGTAATGCTGAATCTATGTGTATTTAACTATTGCTATCAATAATGAAAAAGCTTTAATGTTTCTTTTTCTAGCAAATATGAAATAAGTCAATCTACTGTCACAAAAAAAAAATGAACAAAATATAAAAAAGAATGCCTTTCAGGACAATGGACACAATATATAACAAAGGACAGTGATCCCTGAGAAGAGATATGGGAAACAACATTAGCTCTCTGACTGACCCAACTTCGTGCCTTGAGAGTTTCCAGGCAGTGGCATTGGGATGGCGAGCCCAGGCAGAGCCCAGTAGACATTACTTGTTGTGCAGACAGAGCTGGGGATTTGGACAGTAAGAGCAGCTGGAGTTCACAGGGCAGAATACAGGACTCTGGAGATCTGCAGAGTGACCCCTCAAGTTTTCTGTAGATTACTGATCACTGCATGCATTTGAGAAAACTACTTGAGGCTGGTGAAATAATCACTTTAAAGGGTAGACACCACAGTACTTAATGCTCATGCAGGGATAGAAACAGTGTCTGTTTCTACTAACCAGGCTGGAAAAATCTCATATTTAATTGGAGTATTGGGTAAAATACTTTGAAGTGTCTTGTTTCCATGGTAAGGAAAAATTAGCTCTGGACTAATTCTAGTTGAAATCCTGAACATTAGCATTGCTAAATGTTCCGCTCACAGAAGTCCAGAAGCAGTGCCTGTTTGTACCAGCCAGACTGGCAAATCTCGTAATTCATTGGAATATTGGGTAGAGTACTCAGAGTTTCTTGCCTCCATAGTGGGAAAAATTAGTCCTAGATATTGTGTGATAATTGATTACATGTAACCAATCTTCGAAGCAAGACTTCAAATGTTCAAACTGTTTCCAAGTAATTCATCTTTGTCCCAGAAGAAAACTAAAAAATATGTATGAGAGTACAAAAGTATCCACTACTCAACAATATCATATCCAATCAAAATACCTTGCCATTGGATAAAAAATTATCAGATATCTAAAAACAAGATAACATCAACTTTAATATTAGAAATAAAATCAGTTGATTTCACACTTAACCAGAGGTGACACAGATGTTAGAATGAGTAGACAATGGCATCAAACAATCACTATAACTAAATTACATAAAATTAATAAGTAGAGACACAGAAGATATTGCAAAGACATTTAACTGCTAGCCATAAATATTACTAGATTTGATATAAAAATAAACTGACTTGGATTAATGGTAGACTAGACATCCCAGAGAAGAATATTCATGATCTTGAAAACATATCTATGGAAATAGTTAAAATAGAACATACTGAGAAATAAAAGAATTTTTAAAAAGAACCCAATAGCAGTGTACTGTGTGACAACAAGCTTAATTGTATATAATTGGATTTCCTGAAGGAGAGATAAAAATGGGAAAAGAAAATAATATTTGAAGAACCAACGCCCAACATTTTTTAAATTTTATGAAAAAGACTTATACTTCCAAAGATCTCAATAAACCACAAGCAGATGAAACAGAAAAAAAGAGCTATACTAACAAGCAGCAAGATGCAATTGTTCAAAGTTATTGCTGAAGATAACATCTTAAAAATAACTAGAGAAGAAAAAGACGTGTTGTACAGAAGAACAAAGATAAATATGAGCAAAACAGACTTCTTGGTGAAAACAATGCACGTAGAAAAAGTGGAGCAGTATCTTTAAAGTACTGAAACTAAAAGAATAACAAACAAAAGTCCCGCAAAAAGTATCAACCTAAAATTCTACACCCAACGAATATATATTTCAAAAACAAAGGCAAAAGACTTTCTAAGACATGCAAACTCTTAAACTAATTCATGGTCAGCACATCTGCATTGCAAGAAATAAAGAAGTCCTTCAGACAGAAGGCAAATTATATCATGTGAAAAAAAAACTATATGAAATGGTAACTACATGGGTCAATACGTAAGATTTTAAAGATATTGTTTAAATAGCTTTAAAAAATAAATAACTTCAAATAAAAATTATCACAGTGTAGTGTTAGGTTAAAAATATGAAGAAGTAAAATACCTGACAACAATACCTGAAAAGTCAGAAATGGAGGAATAACATTACACTATGTAAAGTTCTCATTGTATACATGGAATGGTATAATATCCCTTAAATTTAAATTGGGATAAATTAAAGTCATGGGGTCTAAATGCTAAAGCACCAGTAGAATAACAACACCAAAATTAAACTGTAAAATTTATCTCTACCTTTTTGGCACTGTAGAATTGCTATAGCTACCATTTTGTTTGATTTGTAAAAATTGATTCTGACATCTGGCCAATTATGGACCAATATTCTTAGTTTCACTTTTTTGTTTGTTTGTTTGTTTGTGTTTTCTTTTGTATATAATTCAATAGGTAGGGACTGAAGGGTGGATCTAGTCTGCTCTCTAGATCCCCGAAGTCTAAAACTACTTATGAAGCATTTGTTCTTTTCCCTTGCTTTTCTATTTGAAAATGTCATGTTATACACAGAATGATTGAAAACAGCTCCTAATTCTTTTGCAAGTGCTGCCAGAGAGATGTCACTATAAAGGTCCCCTGATGGAGCTGTTAAAAAAGTTGTATTTTTTTTTTTTCTATTTTTATAATCGGTAGGAACCTCACTGTGCCAACACAGAGCTGGTGGGTGGCTATATATTTTCTCTGAAATGGAAGTTATACTAAAGACACAGGCTTCCAATTTTGTTGTCAAATTTCTTTCTGTTTTTTTGT
This sequence comes from Papio anubis, assembly GCF_008728515.1. Taxonomy (NCBI): domain Eukaryota; kingdom Metazoa; phylum Chordata; class Mammalia; order Primates; family Cercopithecidae; genus Papio; species Papio anubis. The sequence goes on along the minus strand of NC_044977.1, from coordinate 172,956,116 downwards.
TTTTGTTTTTTGTTTTAATTGAGATGGTGTCTCACTCTGTCACCCAGACTGGAGTGCAGTGGCGTGATCTTGGCTCACCACAACTTCTGCCACCCGGGTTCAAGCGATTCTGCTGCCTCAGCCTCCCAAGTACCTGGGATTACAGGCGGCGCCACCACACCTGGCTAATTTTTGTATTTTTAGTAGAGCAGGAGTTTCACCATGTTGGCCAAGCTGTTCTTGAATTTTTGACCTCAGGTGATCCTCCCACCTGGGTCTCCCAATGTGCTGGGATTACAGGCGTGAGCCACCATGACCGGCCAAGGTTCATTTTTATGACTTGTAACAAATTGGAATAGACATTATAGACTTGTAAGGAGCTAAGTATAAGTTTCTTGCTTGCCTCCAACTGACATGCTACACACATTTGAAAAACAAAGCCATCATCATCCTCAGCACAGTCTCCTAATTCATTCCTAAACTTCCTTTCAAGGAAACGAGTTTATGCTGAATAATCATTTTATCTAAACCATTTGAAATCTCTCCTGTTACAAATGGCACTTAACAACCATTCCTGAGACTTCAAGTTTCTGTAACTCATTTTTTTTTCTGCAAAGATTCACTGATCACCTACTATGTTCCAGGTGAAAATCTCATTACAGAAGACTCAATGATGAAATGAGCTATTATAATAACAAGGCCACTCCTGTCATGGAGCTCACATTTGACTGAGGGACACAGGCAATAACATGTAAACAAATACAACAATTTCACAAATTTTAAGTGCTAAGAATAAAGATGGAATAACGGAGCAAGGGAAGGCACCATTTCCTAGGATCCCTTGTGATGGGATGACTGGAAAGAAGGCACCATTAGATGATGCAGCAACAGATGCCTCCCCAAGGAGATTAATTGTGCAAGGAGCCATTCAAATATAGATGGGAGAAGAGACTTCCAGGGAGAGGAAACAGCAATGCAAAAGTTCTAAAGCAGATACAGATTTGGTGTGTTCAAGGAACAGCAAAAAGCATTAGGCTGAAGCATCATGAGAGAAGAAGACCTAAGTCGTGGATAAAGTCCTGAGGGCAGAGTAGGGTCCTTTGTTCATGATAGCGATTTGGGATTTAAGTGTGATCAAAAACCTTTTGAGGACTTTAAATATAAGGTAGTGATAATCTGATTTACAATTTTGAAAGAGCACTTTAGATACTCTGTGGGAAAAGGATTAACAGGTGGAGAAAGTCAAATTTAGAAGCACTAGTTCAGAGGCTATTGCAGAACTCTGTGATGCAGGCTTATGCAGCACTGGAAAAGGGGAACAGCGGACAGATGAAAGGTATATTTTGGAGGTAGTGCTGATAGCATCTGGTATCTAGAGAATTGCTGTCACCTGAGAATAATAGTTACCATTTATTTTCCAAACAATATTAAAGAGAACTTTTAAGAAAAACATTTGTTTTCCCCACCAATTTGTTTTTATATTCTGTATTATTTTTCCATTTAAATCCAAACAGTGTTCTTTTATAATCCTTCATTATTTTCTTAATATTTTCATACACAGTGTTCCTTTAATCCTTATCCCATCCTTAGGAGACAAACAATGCAGATTTTCTTATTCCAGTTTTTATTTAAAAAACTGAGCTTCAGACAAGATAATGTGACTCACTTAAGATTGCCTAGCAAGTCAAGCTATAAATTAGGTTTCAAAGCCCAATTCATCAGGCTGGTTTTCCTACAGTACAGCACCGTTGAGCACATAAGAGATGGATCTGATAAAAGGGTCTCCATTTTACCCCTTTCATTTGCAGTTCTTTAGGAGTACCTCATCCCCCTTCATATCATCATGGAATAGTTCTTTGGTGGCAGAGTAAAGAGGTTTATTTTTCTCTTCTACTTCTAATTGTCAGAGTTACCAACACACTGAGACAGGGCATTTTCCTCATTACTTAGTGCCATCATGACGTGGTCAGGAACTCATTGTCTAATAACGATTGGGGAAGAAGTTACAGAAACAAGAGATCCATAGAAGAATGCACCATTATGGTGCTTTGGAGCAGTGAGAACACTCAACAAGGAGAATCAAGAGTAATCAGTGCTTACCCAAAAGCCATCATGTGCACAAAAGATGAGGGTTATGAGAAGGAAATTAAAACAGCAAAGGTGAAACTCACTTTAACAGTCAAATTACCTTGAAAGAAGTTAAAATTTGATGACTGTAGCCTATCATTGAATATAGTTCATCTACTCTCAGATAATCTGGTACATAAAACCCCAAATTTCCTCCAAATTTGAATGTTTGTGAACATATCTTTATTTTACAGAGGATAAACCTGCATCTTTTTTTTCTTCCAGAAAGTGTGCTAGTTTGAGTAGAATAATAGTTTATAAATCATACGGTATTCTGTCAAATGTATTATTAACTTTGTTATTATTATTATTTGAGACGGAGTCTCTTTCTGTCGCCCAGGCTGGAGTGCAGTGGTGCGACTGTGGCTCCCTGCAAGCTCCACCTCCCGGGTTCACGCCATTCTCCTGCCTCAGCCTCCCAAGTAGCTGGGACTACAGGCGCCGGCCACCATGCCTGGCTAACTTTTGTTGTATTTTTTAGTAGAGACGGGGAATTTTATTATTTTAAAATAATTCAAAAAATAGTTACTTAGTACCTAAGCACAGCACCTCAATGAACGTAATATACTCTTGCTCTCCCCTTCCACTCCAAAATTGCTGGCCATCTGGCTGTTCCTGGAACATGCCAGGCATACATTTTTCTCATAACTTAGATTTAGCCTATTCTGTTTCCCCTGCCTGAACTTTCTTATCCCAGCCTATTCTGTTTCCCCTGCCTGAACTTTGTTATCCCAGAATCTTATTTCATTTATTTTCTCACCTCCTTCAGGTTTTCCTCAAATGTCACTTTCCCACAGAGGCCTTCTCGAGATATCCTATGTAAAATTCCAAACTCAGCTTTGCGTCCGCCACTACCGTAACACACACACATTTCACATCCTCCTGTCTTCCCCAAAATGTAAACTTCCTAGGGGCAAGGATTTTTGTTTTGGTTGTACCTTCAGGACCTAGGACAGTGCTGATACACAGTAGGTAATATTAATAATATGTTTTGAGAAAATGAACGAATGAAATTAATCCCTGCACCCACGAACTTGCAGTCTAGACTGGAAATTTCTATGTCATATGATCATTGTTATGGAAATGTTAGCACAGGATATTATGAGCACATGGAGTTTGAAAGTCACAATAGCGATGGGGAAGACAGCTGAAAGGAGATGTTACTAAACTGATACCCAAACATTAACTAGGAATTAGGTTTAAAAAAATACATTGATTGAATTGTAAACATTTGACTTAGATTTGGTCATGGCCATAAAGTAAGGCATTACTGTCTATCTGTACGCGGAGCTAGAGCAATAGCTTTGACAAGCACACATCCAAAAAGTAAAAGTTAATAACTAAAAGGCACCTTTTGAGTTATCATGAGACATCATCACATTTAAACACCTTGAACTGTGATATTTATATAGATGAGACACTGATATAAGCTCATAAACTCATTTTTGAGATATTAGTTCATAAAATTGCCGTTTGCTTTTACTTGACTTTGATTCACAAGTTTATCACTCAAGAAAGTTTCATTTCTCTTCTATCCACTTATAATTTCTGTTATATAGAACATAGGTGTGTGATGACAGCATGTATTCAAAGTTGAGATTCACATTATATTATCTACAGATTTCTTCAGTATTTGTTTTCAGTCATTTATTCATAGCCATTTATTATTAAACAGCAAGTAGCAACACTGAAATAGCAAATATAAAGGTGATACACATTTAGAGCAAGATTGTAAATAAACTATTTGCTATTATTGAATTCTTCACCTTAACTATTTTGCATGTTAACAGGGAAACCACTGGTTCTTAGCTAAAAAGGACAAGAATGCTTCCTGGATTAAGTGTCTCCAGGGAGAAGTAAAAAAAATGATCTCTCACTTCTGGCTCCTGCTTCTCTGTAGGGACTACACTGTTCTTCATGGCAAAGGCAGAAAACAGAAAAGTCTTAGTTATATAAGTGCATCTTCCAGCAAAGAGTGAAATGCTCTTTTACCAAGGGTAAGGGAATGATGTTCCAATTTCTGCCTAAAGAAACAAAGAGAGCATGCCCTTCTACAGAGAGCATTCTAGGTGTATGTTGCTCACTCAATGTTGCTCCTCCGCTCAGCTGGTTTCCCTGGTAAATTGGATTGCCCCTAGCAACCTCAGGTTCTTCTCAAATTGTTATCTTTTGCAGAGTTGGCAGCTATAAATCTAAGCTCATATAGGAACAGGACAGCATTCAAATAGAAAACACAGCAAAAGTATAATCATACCTTTAGCATTTTATTACAAGTTTCAATAACTACTTTTTCACCTGACATTCAAATGATTATTTTTTTTTAGAAAAGTGGTTCTCATCTCTGTTTGCACTTTAGAATTACCTGGGACACTTTAAAAAATAGCAATGCATAGATTCTTCCCCAGAAACTCGTACTACTTGATCTCGGTGTGACCTGATTCCATTTTTATTTCTTTGACATGATCAACCAACATTAATATGAGTGTGTGTGTGAGGGGTCAACTAAGACACAGGTCAGAGCACTTGGGTTTAAGATGCAGACATTACTACCTTCTACACACATAGCCTTAGGCATATCTCTTGGCATCCCTAATCTTTAGTTTGTCATCTTAAAAGTAGAAATAGCAGTATCTACCTGTTCTTTGAGTGAAAGTTTGCTTGTTGGAGTCAAATAAAAAAATAGCCTTTAAAATACTGTGAAAGTACATTAAAAATTGTATACATTAAAGGTACAAATGCAGTTTTGTTACATGGATGTGTTGTATAGGAGTGACAGCTGGGCTATATAACATACATTTTACCCATTAAGTAATTGGTCATTCCTCAGCCCCCTCCCACCCTTCAAAGTCTCCAATGTCTATTATTCCACACTCTATGTCCATGTGTACACACTTACACCTAAAATTATTTGTGTAAATATGTAGTATTTGGCTTTCAGTTTCTGAGTTGTTTCTCTTAAGATAATGGCCTCCAGTTCTATCTATGTTGCTTCAAAAGATATGATTTCATTCTTTTTATGGCTGAATAGTATTCCATTGTGTGTAAATGTCACATTTTCTTTAAGCATTTATCTACCGATGGACACTTAGGTTGATTCAAAATCTTTTTTTTTTTTTTGAGACTGAGTCTGGCTCTGTCGCCCAGGCTGGAGTGCAGTGGCCGGATCTCAGCTCACTGCAAGCTCCGCCTCCCGGGTTTACGCCATTCTCCCGCGCCTGTCACCTCGTCCGGCTAGTTTTTTGTATTTTTTAGTAGAGACGGGGTTTCACCGTGTTAGCCAGGATGGTCTCGATCTCCTGACCTTGTGATCCGCCCGTCTCGGCCTCCCAAAGTGCTGGGATTACAGGCTTGAGCCACCGCGCCCGGCGATTCAAAATCTTTACTATTGTGAATAGTGCTGTGATAAATATATATGAGCAGGCATCTGAAAGTACATTTTAAAACATGCTGTAGTAGCTATTTGTTACTTTTTGGCTGCCTGCCATCTATTTTAACTTGGGACAACCAAGAAACTGTACTCCACTTCCACACATGAACAAAACCAGCCAACTGGAGTTCCTTCCTAAAAGGTTGGAGAGTTTCAGTGGCTGCTTTTCCATTCAGTCCTAGTGGTGGAGCTGTGATCTGTCTGCCCTAAGATCCTAGTCAATGCCTTACTCCCCAACCTGCAGAGATGCCCTGGTGCCTCTGAACTCCGTAACTTCATTCTCCATCTTCTTTTTGTCATTACATAATTGCAACTATTCTTCTCTATACTAAACTAAAATTGTTGAGCCTTGACCTTTAACAAATATCTCTTTTCCTTGATATTTCCATGAAGACCCAGGTTCCGTGCAGACTCAGGTGGTCTGGGAAGAACTGGGAGAAGGTGCTACTCTGCTCACCCACAATACCTGCTGTCTGACTTGACTTGTTCTCATTTCCATATTCTTCTTGGGCTCCTTTGAGAAAATGATCTTGTGCCCCTTTTCATAATATACATCCTTTTCTTAAGAAGGCCTAGGAAGAGAGATAATAATCTCTTAAAAGCAGAAATACTATGCAGCCATAAAAAAGGATGAGTTCATGACCTTTGCAGGGTCATGGATGAAGCTGGAAGCCATCATTCTTAGCAAACTAACACAAGAACAGAAAACCAAACACCACGTGTTCTCACTCATAATTGGGAGTTGAACAATGTGAACACATAGACACAGGGAAGGGAACGTCACACACCAGGGCCTGTCAGGAGGTGGGGGGGCTAGTGGAGGGATAGTATCAGGAGAAATACCTAATGTAGATGATGGGTTGATGGGTGTAGCAAACCACCATGGCTTGTGTATACCTATGTTACAAACCTGCATGTTCTGCACATGTATAATTAGAACTTAAAGTATAATTTAAAAAAAAGAAGTCAGAAGGAATGAGGAACTTCCTTGGTATATGACATATTCAGTTAAAGAAGGAGGGCTGCTGGTTCCAGCCTTGGATCCATCACTGGTTAATCATGGACAGGTAATTTAACCTCTCTATTAAATTATGTCTATATCTGTAAATGAAACTTAGAAGTTTATTGTGTTAAACAATTGAGAGTGTTGTAAAATAAGTACTTACAGATACCAGAAAATGTTAAATGTTGACAATGGTGGTAATGGTTGTGATAAAAAAGAAGAAACTAGGTTGTGGATTTAATTTGAAATATATACGTATATTGTAAAAAAGAATTATATGTTTATATGTAACATATTTTATTACATAAAGCATATTTAATAAATATATAATATATACTATACAATATATCATATAATATATACTTTTTATTTGTGTTTTAATTACATATAAATTATTATATAATACACATAATATATGTTAGTACATATTATACACTAATATTTTTCTATAGCTATTATTTTTAATTGATTGCAATAGCTACTTCAGTTGGCCTGAAATCAAAAACACTGCTGATTATTCAGTGCCCAAACCCTCTCAGAAGACAGTCAAGACACAGAGCTATGGATTGCTATGAACTTTTCTATTTTGGGGATCTTTTCTTCCTCTAAGGAAAACCATTTATTTTGTGCCAAGGAAGATTTACGGTTAGTAAGCTCTGGTCACCTTACTTGAGAAAACTGTTTTTCTTTCCTACCAGTGTTACACATGTACTGTGCTTAGGCACACACAGGCACACACACACATGCACGCACGCGTGCGCACACACTCACACACACAAATCTGGGTTAATCAATGCTAAGTGTATTGCATGCAAGCATATAAAGCAAAATGCTTCAGCATCATCTTTGAAAAAAATTCATTGTTATCCTGCACAACACATCATTGTCAACTTGTTCTCACACAAATGCTTTGCTTTATCTGCTGTGGAGTTCTGTTTAAAGAAAGTAAAGGACATGTCCTTAATTTTCAGCTTCCATGAGTTTCAACAGTTTTTGTTGATTCTGATGCCCACCTGGAAAGAATATATCTTGTATTTACCACTGGGCAGAACATGTAGTGCAAGAATCTATCTGAATTTGATAACAAGAATGTGTAATGGGGTTATGAGTGGTGAACTGCCTCCACTTCTCCTGGTATTTGACCTGGGTCAAGCATTTGTTGATTCCGGTTGCTGTTTGACAAGATGGTGTTGCAGTTACAGAGCAGACATTGTTAGGAGTGTGGGATACTTGAGGACGTGCTGAGAGGTTCTTTTGTTTGAACTTTAATTGGAAGAATAAGGCAGTGTATTTAGACATTTGGGACATGTGTAATTTCCTTAGGAGAAGAGTAGGAATCCTGGGGAGGAAAGCAGACGATGGGATTGAATATGAGGGTTTTTGTGGGCCAAGCTTACTAACATTATGGAAATAGCAGAGAGTCAACAAAGGCACAGAACTGGAGGACTCAAGCTCTGATTGATCTCTCAGGCATGTCTACGAACTTATCTAGAAATAACTACTTTTGTCTCTGTTAGGTGAGTTTGGCTTCTATTATCTTTGAGGCCTTGGACAAGTTACTTAACTACTTTAAGGCTTCAATTTCAAAAGTGAGAATAGTACCTACAAAACAGGCATATTTGATGTGAAGGAAGGATTCCTAAAGGTTTTATTCAATTAAAAATGCATATAAGTAAAAATTAATCCTAAAAAGTAAGGCCAGGCATTGATTTGATTGGGTCTGGAGCCAGGCTGCAAGAGTTTAAATTCTACCTCTGCTACTCAGAGCTTGCACATCACCTTTTCCTTCTCTGCAAAAGAGGGATAAGAGTGTTGCTTCGCGGAATCTTCTTTTTTTGTGAAAAATAAATAGCCTGATATCTATGAAGTGCTTAATATTCGATAAGTATTAGATTTTATTGTAACAATTTTTATTTTCCTGCAAAAGTACCACATCCTCACATGACCAAAGCATAAATGTCATTTAAAATTCTCTAGGCTTGTCTTTTAAATTAGGCAATTCTTCATACTATTTTAAATTGGAAGATATTTACTATATTTGAAATTTTGTAAATAAAGTGAGAATGTGTTGATATTTTTATATTAAACTATTTCATATTTGCGTTATTAAAATTTGTGTGATTCCAATTTGTATAAAATGTGACTAGCCCTGTATCTCAGTGGGATGTCATGAGCATTAAATATGCTAATGCATGCCAGTCTCATTTAGCCCATGGCCTGACATTATTAATAATAATGATCTCTAGGCAGTGAGAACTAAGATTGGGCTCTTGAGACAGAAAAAAAATTGCTGTTTCTTCCCCCATGGCATCTTGCAGTAATTTACCAGTGCTTGGCTGTCTTTTTAAGCTAGCACAGAGCTAGTTTATACAGAAGTATAAGGGAGGAACTTGGTAATCTTTATCTACTTCTCTCCACATCAGGAAGTGTTTCAGAAAACTAGGGCAAACTTATAAACTCCATCAAACTCTCTTCCAATTCCATACTGAGAGATGCTGATGTTTACCTAGGATATCCTCATCTTTTTAACTTCGACAAAAGGCATGTGAAGTTTAGATCTTAGAGAAAAATACTGTAGTATATGAGAAGTTGGTTAAAAAAAAAAAAAAAAGTTCTCAGGGCTCTTGCTTTCTTTATCACACTGCCCCTGACCAATAGATGTCACTTTTAATCATGCAGACTCTAACATCAGATTTATTCACTGAGGACAAAAGTCTATTGAGGATTTATGCCAGAGCCCTGCCTGTCTCCCCAGAATCAGAATCAAGTTTCATTTATCCATCTATCTATTTATGTATCAATCAATCGATTTGTTCTTTTTCTTTCTTCATGTATTCATCAAAAATATTGAGTCAATTACATGTTAGGTCCTCTGCTAAGTCGTGGAGAAAAAAATAAATGGGTCATAAACTCTTAGCACACACAGTCTATAGTAAGGAGGACTGACAATCATTCTAGAAAGTAAATCATGGTGAACTGGCAAGAGTGTAGACAGAGTGCTGGAAGACTCTTCAGTGAATTGTCCTCAGGTCAGAGCCATCTGAGTGGGCTGCTATGGAAATACTCTCTCTCTCCTTTCTGTCACTTAGGATCGCTCAGTTTTTTGAGCATGGAGAGAAGAACAAGGAATCAGTCAATACAGAAATACTCTGAGGAACTTCACCTCAATGTTAAACATCTTGCTTCTGAAACTACACTCTGAACAGTTGAGTTTCATTATATAGATAATTTTCCTTTCCGAAGGATAATTAGTTGTCTAGTGATTTCTGACCTGAGAGGCTTGGGACTCAATCATGAAATATAAACCTATGTATTTTTTATCTGTGCACAGCTGTCTTTTACTAAGACCCCTGTGAAACGTTGACTTCTTTTCAATCTGGAGACCAAACAACTTGTGTGATTTTTCCAGCCATGCCAAGAGTTTTCTTCCTTCGCCCTCCTCTCTTGTCACATAGATCTAAAAAGGCATTTTTAGACCTAAGGGTAAACTAGAAGACAACCTTGCAAATAAATTTCTGGTGCCATGTTTCATTAATACCTTTCAGTGGCAGTGGAAAGGAGTGCTGTCAGGGTGTAATTTCACTTACAAAGTCAAGCAGAAAATGAATTTCTCTTTGTGCCAAGTCTGTATCAGTGAGCATGACGGTTTCGAGGCCAGCTTCTGAAATCAAGGGAGTCAGTTCAGGGGAGCATTAAATTACCACAAAAAGAAAAACAATTTGCATCATTGAAGTGTAATGGGACTGGAGGAAGATTTTTATATGAAATACAGCCTTTTAAAAAGTTGTTTTATAAAAGACGACTTTAATGCTCTCATAATGCCACACTAGTCATACTTTCCTAAGCAATTATAATGCTACATTAGTCCTAACTTCCTGGATTACCACTGTGTTCAGTTAATTATAACTCAGGTTATAAAATGTGTGACAATATTCCTGTTGGTGAGGAGAAGGTGATTATGTCTAAAAATTGGAATACACTCCAGGTCCCACAAGATCTACTGGAAGGTCAGCCTAAACTCTCCTACCTGAATTTATTTTACAGCATGAAGAATTCTTTCTGGACTGCTACAGAAACTCTTGGTCTTTGGGGTCATATTTTCCTGGGTTAAAAATATCACCTCTGCTATTTTGAGGCTGTGTGAACCTGGACAGTTTGTCCAATATTTTAAGCCTCTCCTTTCTTATCTGGAACACGGTAAAAATAGCACCTATCGTATGATTCTGTTAACATCAACTAGGTGGCATATGTAAAATACTAACAAATACTGACAAATGATGCAATTTACCATTTGGGTCTTTTCCTACATAAGGGTAAGGTCTATACTTTATAAGCACACTTCAACAGGTAAGTGTTTTGTTTCCCAGAGAATGAGGCAAATGGCTGATGGAGCATCTTTATTCCCTAAAGGACAGATTCTGAAAATGTACAATAAGTGATCAGTGTCATGAGAGGGGAATGTGAAAATAAGATCGATTGAGAATATAATGCATTAATGTACTCATTAAAATTCACTACAGTGACTTTTGCAAAATGGACTGATTTTGACCATGTATTTTGTACCATGAGTTTTAATGACCATCTTCAAAGTTGCTGGATTCTAAAACTCTTCTGAGTGTCACTGGATATCAAGGTCCTCCTTTTATCAGCCAGATGTACAGAATTCCAGGTTTCAACCAGCTTTTTTTGTGATTTTGTTACTGCAGTTGGTTTGACAACATAACATTTGAATAGTTCCAGTTATTTTGGCCTTGTTTTATCTGATTAGTTTGTTTTACTCTCTGTCACATGTCATAAAATATAGACCAAATTACAGTGCCATCACTGTAATCTCTTCTTCACATATGCACTCATGGTGATATTATAAAAGAATCAATTGAAGAATGAAGTTTCTCTGTGTAAAAGCTTCAAATGGATTTCTTTATACTAAGGATAAAATTCAAACCTCCTGTCATAGGAATGATAAGGCTTCTGCATACCCCTGACCTCATCTCTCCCCGTTGTCTCCTTTAGTCACCACACTCTAGCCCCACTAGTCTTTCCTCTCCTGGATTATTTTGCCAGTCTTGTTCTGGCCTCCAGTCCTTTGCCACCACTGTCTAGAATGGTCTTTCCTAGGCCTCACATGGCCGACTCCTTGTTATCATTCAGCTTCTAGTGCAAGGGTTAATGCCTCAGAAAGCCCTTTAATATAAAGTAGTCACCTCTTCCTTTTCATTCTGTTTTATTTCCTTTTCAGAATGTATCACTGTGTGAACTTATTTGGCTTATCAATTTATTTTCTTTAGACTATGTGTCTCCAACACCTTCACTACCAGCACCTCCCTAACCCCTACTAAAATGTAAGTTCCATTTAAAGTGAGGGGATTTACATCTCTACTATTTGGAGCAGTGCATGCTACTTATTCAATGAATAAATAAATGTTTTTGTTTTTGTTTTTCTTACCGTAAGCCTTCTTGCTTAGTGTTTTGTCTTCAGAAAGACTAGCTTATAAATATCAGAACTAAAAATAGATCAGTGGAAGAACAAAAATCTGAATAGCTCTCCCATCTTATACCCCTTACTCTCCAAAATGGTAAAAGGTCTCTGGAGTGGGAATGAAAAGATGTGAATTATAGTCGATGACCTGGTATGGACCATTTGAAGTGACACTTCAGGTAATCACTTCACTTCTCTAGGCCTCTGTTTCTTCATGTATTAATCAAGTAGATTTTTTCTAAGATATCTTTCATTTCTACCATCTTATAATTCTAATGGAAATAACAAATCTGGGATGTCTGATGTTAAGTAGATGTTTATGAAATTTTGCACATGGTTGAGGTTAATGAGCAGATGAACTATTATTGAAATCTCTGAATTTTGCTCTAGGTTTATGTCATAGGAGTTTCTTATGTAAAATTTTAAGGATATGGAACATACATCTCCATCCTTAGTGCCAGAATGGGAGATGGGAAGCTATAAATTTTACCCAGGATCTTCTGTGTGGAGGAGACAACCAGACTTCACAGAAGACATTTGTAACACAGATAGCATTGTAACTTTAAGCCACGTTGCTTACATAAGGTGCAGACAAAAGTACTAGCTGATCAAAGCACTCTTTCTACTTTTCAACTGATGACTCTAGTATTACACAGATAGACCTTTAAAAGGTGTAAACAATTTTGATACATTCTATAAGACCTGAGTTCTGGTTTCATGTCCATCGATAAGTAGTTGTATGTCCTTAGGCACTTTGGGCTTTAGTGAGCCCATCTTTGAATTACTCCCAAGGACTCCCCTTCCCATGCCAAATTCATGAAAATTGTGGTTTTTTTTCTATCTTCTAATTTTTTGAAGTAATATTTACTGTAACACTTAATTTACACGTATCCTTAAAATTATGCAAAACAGAAGATTGGTCAAAAATGAAAGTCAGTAGAATTTTTAAGAAAAAAAATCAACCTTAATGATATCTATTGAGCATATTGGCCTTCTCCAGGGTGGAAGAGAGGTTTAGATGAAAGAGACTGTAACAAGGCATTTCTTCCTTCCTAAACTAAATAAGAGGAAATTTAGTTTGGTATAGCCAGAATGCAGTACAATTACTGTGGACCAGCTGTTCAGTGACCTATATGACATGAATTGTTTATTGATCTATGGAGTAATCTCTTATATGAAATGAGGAAGACAGAACAGAAAACAATAATGTTCAGATTGGGATATGTACACTCCAGAGAAATGAAAATACCTCGGACTTTATTTTAAGTGGAACCAGCAAGGATCCACTGACCATTTCAAGAGAAGCAAAGTGATTAGATACAAATTTTGACTCCATCTTGAAAAAAATATTCAATAAGCTTTTCTTTCACAGTTCTTTATTTTTAACATAACAAACTATATACAACCAAATATTTTTATTATCTATTTTGTTTGCTTTTCTTTGTCTTCTTTCCTATCTCCTATTTACATAAAGATTTCTTCATTCTCCAGCCTCTGACCCCTTTGTTTCTTATTTGGAAGATTTTTTGTAATGTTAATCTTCTGCTGATTATGAGTTTTTCACGTAATTGCTTAAATATAAACATTTCTAATAAAATCTATACTCTTTCCTCTCTCTCCATAAAAGAAACTTGCCTATGCTTGCCTAAGCCTCTGCTAAATATCACCTTTAATTTCCTGTCATTGTGAAAAATTATACCTCTTCATTTTATTTTATTAAACCATTTTTTCTGAAGCACCTAAATGTTTTTGTTTGTTTTCATAGGTTTTTGGGGAGCAGGTGGTATTTGGTTACATGAATAATTTCTTTAGTGGTGATTTGTGAGATTTTGGTGCACCCATCACCCAAGCAATATACACAGAACTCAATTTATAGTCTTTTATGTCTCGCCCCCTTCCCACCCTTTCTCCTTGAGTCCCCAAAGTCTACTGTGACACTTGTATGCCTTTGCATCCTCTTAGCTTAGCTCCCACTTATGAGAACATACAATGTATGGTTTTCCATTCCTGAGTTACCTCACTATAGTCTCCAATCCCATCCAGGTTGCTACGAGTACCATCAATTCATTCCTTTTTATGGCTGAGTAGTATCCCATTGTATATACATATACCTCTTCATTTTGATTTTTTAAAAAAACTTATACGTAAGTTAATTTAAAAGGATGGTACATTTATTTCATTTGGAATAAAAATATGTAAAGCGGTACATAGTGTGAAGTATTTATTGAATTTTAAGCTCCTAATAGTGGGCTAGGTGATATAGTTCAACTCTTTGCTCAACGCAACTATAATGCTTAAGTGAAGGAAGAATCGTCTTCAAAAAGCGACAAGACCCAGTAAAATATTGGTATGGTTAGCGCTTGAAGAGGTGAATCAGAGATGCTTCATCCTGTTGTCATTAAAGAGATAAGTACATTTTAATTAAGCACCTAGTACATGAATTGGAGTCCTCTGGCTCTATTATCTCACTGTTGTCTCTTCATATTTTCTGCCCCTACTTTAAGTCAGGTACCTCAAAGATGGTTGCTTTTGTCATGGGGTCATCTGTGGATACTTAGAGGCCATTTAGAGCAGAGCTTTGCCCTAGATTGGGATCTGAAGTAGCTCCACTATGAAAGTGGGTATATGAACTTCATTCAAGCAAGTAATCTAAGTGATCTACAAAAAATTTTCCATTCATAATCTTATCTTAGTGTCTTGGTACTTCCTTTTCTAACTTTCTAGAATACTCTTCCTTCAGATATTCTCATCTCATTTATTTGCTTCATTCAAGTCTTTCTCCAATGCCATTTAGGTAAACAGGCTTTCTCTGGTCATCTTATCTACAAGTGACTCAAAAGAATTATGCAACTTACTCTGAATACCTAAATTCCTTCAAAAGAAAAAATGTCTTTTGCATCAAGCCAAGTGGTCACGTCTCACTTAGTCTGTAATGTTATGATTTTGTAATTCAAGTTTAATGTTGTTTGGAAAGAGGAAAACCAGACATACATTTGTAATTGCCTTTATCAGCTAAAATCAGGGACATTCCATTGCAATTTAATTAAATCATTTCATTCTAGATGATTTGCTCATGTCATAATTTACCTTGACATCTTTATTTATGTATTTATTTTTGAGTCAGGGTCTCAGCCTGTCATCAAGGTTGGAGTGCAGTGGTGTGATCTCGGTTCACTGTAACCTCAGCCTCTCAGGCTCAAATGATCCTCCCACCTCAGCCTCCTGTGTAGCTGGGAATACAGGCACATGCCACCATGCCTGGCTGACTTATTTTTATTTTTAGTAGAGATGAGGCCTTGCTATATTGCCTAGGCTATTGAAATCGTTTTAAAAAGTCATATTTAAAGGTTTAATTTTTAAATGATCTTCACAGGAATCCTGAGAACAAACGCCTGTGGTGCTGAGATACCACTGTCCCCTATAGTGGAATGTTTTGAAGTCTGGCATATGGATATTTTATATATGATTTATAGATAATATATGTCTCAACTCATGAAAAATAGCCTTAGAATCATAACTGTAGAATATCAAGATACTAGAGCAGTGCGTGTGTATGTGTGTGTATTTTAATAGTCTAACTCAGTAGGGTTAGACCTGAAGATGGAATTTCAGTTACTTTGTCAATGTTATGACTAATAATGCTGTATGGAGGAGATGCAACCTCTCTTTTTCTATGTTGTTGGCAATTCTGAAAGATAACTTTTTACTTCTAAGCTATTATTGCACACCATTGAATACTACACAAACTGATTGTCATGAAATCGTTAGCTGGTGCTCTGATAAATTGCTGCATAGCAAACCACTCTCAAAACCTAGTGGCATAAAATAACTATTTATTCATTTATTTAAGCTTGTGGATCTGCAGTTTGAGCAGGGCTCAACACGGAAGGTTTGTCTCTGCTCCATGTGGTATTAGCTGAAACAGTTCCACTGGAGGCTGAGGATCAAGGGGAGGTCAAAGGATCAAGATTACAAAGGATCTGACATAGGAGAGCAGGAAACAACTCTATACTTCGAGTTGGTGAGATGTAAGACAGGAGTGTGCACTTTTGTTGTTATTACTGTAAGTCTTCTAGTATGATTTGCCTTTTAAACTGTGTTCATGAGCTACTTTGTTTAAAATTTTTTAAAATGTGAAAACTAAGCAGATACTTGTCAGTAGTAATAAGTGCCATGATGACAATAGAAGACGGTAATCTTCAGGAAATGAACTGGTACATATGTGGGTCGAACTTTAGATGTGGTTGGCAACTGGGGCTTATCAGAGAATGTGATTTTAAGCTAAGATCTGAATTTAAATAAGAAACCACCTATGCTGATGGGTTCATCTGTGCAGGAAACCACCATGGCACACATGTTTCTATGTAACAAACCTGAACATCCTAAACATGTACTCCAAACTTAAAAGTTGAAGAAAAACAACTTTGCAACAAAAAAAGACCACCCAAGTAATGGGCTTATCATGTTTGAAGAACAAAGGAAAGAAATGTATTAATTTTTTATGGCTGCATAAGAAATTACCACAAAGTTATTGACTTAAAACAACACACATTTAGCATCTCAGATTTTGTGTAGGTCAAGATTCTATCATGTGTACCTGGGATCTCTGCTTAGAGGAATGCCTGAATCAAGAATGCTGAGCTGCATTTTCATCTGGAGTTTGGGGTCCTATTTCAAACTCACTGGTTGGCAGAATTTAATTCGTTGCATTGTTTTCTTGCAGGATATTCAGAGGGTTCCTTCCAGCTCCTTAAGGACTGCCTTCAGGTCCTAGCACATGACTGTCTCACAACATGGCATCTTTCTTCTTCAAGGATAGCAAGAGTATCTCTAGTCCACCAATACAGTCTTATGTAATAGTAGGTAATCATGAAATGACTATCTCATCACATTTGCTGTGTAACATAACCTAATCAAGAAGGTGGCTGCTATCACATCATATTTACAGGTTCTTCTCACACGCAAGGGGAAAAGATTAGGCAGGGAATATATACCAGTGCATAGGAATCTTGGTGGGCATCTTAGAATTCTGTCACAGGCAGTGAGACAGAACTGTAGTGAGTGAGGTACAATTTAAAGTCAGAGAGAGACCCAGGGGACAGGATATAAAGTCTTCTCTGCCTTGATAGGGAGTATGGATTTTATTGCAACTGCAGTGGGAAGCCAATGAAAGTTTTAACCATTCAGGAGTAAATAATTGATTTGCCTTAGGGATATACAGTACACAAATCCATGAACTGGGGTTTGCTTTATGCATCAGCTGTTAATTATTAATAACTTAAACACTGATTGTAAACAAAGGGAAGTTCTAACAAAGTTAGAATGTCTTATTTTGAAATTCAAACTAAAATTTAAAAAATATTTAATTTAAAAGTAATTTACAGAGAATAGTGATTTTCATTAAGGAGTCTGTTTTACTCATATAGAAGTTTAGCAACAAAGATATACAGAATTTGACATTTAGTATTTGCTACATTCGCTGTATTTTTTCTCTGCCATGGGTTTTATATGGTATTTAGTTTTAGACTATGGCATGGATACATTATACCTAGTAGATAAACTTTGAGATCTTTCATGAGGAAAGACTTCTTTTGAAACTCTACATATACACATATATCTGTGACATAACTCCTGATATTGCCCTTACAGGTCATATCAGAGTGTTTATCTTTCCCTGGCATATGCTGTTTCCATTTGCTTGGTTGAGTACTGAATGGACTTTATTCATAGTTGGCCATTTTAAATTCTTTTTTGTTTGAAGCCCTTGAAACAATGAAAGGGTATAGGTCATGAATATCACACTTCTTCCTTAATAAAACTTTATCATTTAAAGTTACTGTATGCCAGGCAGAATTTATTTGATTTAATAAGTTACAAAAATTATTTTTAAATAATCACCAAATTGGACTCAACACAGCCCCTTACATTTTCCCTAAGCAAATTTTCTGTTTAAATTCTGAGATTTATTAAGAACACTGGTTTATAAATTGTAAAAGGCTCTCTCTCTCTTTCTCTCTCTCTGTACCTTCTCTCCTTCCCATAAACCTGTTTCTCTTCTTCACTGAGGTTAAAAGCCTCATTTTACTCTCTAACTGCATATGGCAGTAAAATAATTGGAATTTGCTCTTCTTCTAAGAATATTTTAATGTAAATGTAAGGCACACATTTTCTTTTTTGCTTCTCTGAATTTGCGTTTTGAGCATGGTCAGTTAAAGGGAGAAGTTAGAGTCTGTCAATCCTAATATTTTCTGGCATATTTTATGAGTTGCTAATAAAACATGTAGAATGTACTATTTGGAGTCTTAAACAATACAAGTAAACAACAGTTAGCTTGTATTGTTTCCCTTGCCATACTCTACAGGTAATTCAAATGACTCAAAAAAATTAGAAATCCAAAGAAAAGTAATCACATCAAGATTAAATGACTCCCCCCTGGCATGTAAAATACATGGCATCACTTAGCTACCCTTAATGAAGCCAGAATGTATCTATGTCATTGTCAAAGACTAAACACCAGTTAAAACTTCTGGTGGTTGATGATTGCTTACCTTAGTTGCAGCAATTTTAGTAAAATAATTACATATTTCTATATTTGGTGACCCAGGTAATCTTTAGGAAGTGCAACTGAATTTCAGTATTAACTGCCATTTAATATTTACACCACTTGCAAATCCATTATGCTTACTCACTTGAAACTATTCTTTTATTCTTTTGACATACCAAATCTGAATCCCATTTAAAACACGTAACTTACTCCTTTGATAAATGAAATCACATTATTTTATCGAGATTCTTGGTTAAAAACATGATAGACTTGATTTTACTGGTAAGGGATCATGTCAAAGCATTACTTCTGATCTGAGTCTTGGTTGTCATTGGTTGGGAACTGCACTGGGTATATTCACCCATATAGTTACCCTATTTACAAGACAGTTTTTTTCTTCTTTACATTCTGGGTTTATGCTTCATTAGATACATCCTAATTTGATGAAGTTAGATCAATTTTTATAAATTTATTTACATTCCACTTCTTAGCTCTCAATGTATTTCAAATGTTTGACTTTTAATGTGCTATACTTAATCAAGTTCACTGACTCTGTGTGACTGTTTCTAAGACTCATTTTGTGGATAGATGTACAAACTCTTAATGTTCTTATTTTTCCATAAGGCAAAAATTACCACTTTGGCACCAAGTATGCAGGATTCATACATATTAAATGAAAATATACATAGTTCTTCTGAAAAGACCTTGTTTAACAAACAAAGCACAGCTTCTACAGAAATATAAAGGCTTTTATATCTTTTTTAAACTTTAAGTTTTTTTTATTTTTTTCTGACGTTTGGATGTGGGCATTTAGTTTCATAAGTTTTCATCTTAACACTGCCTTAGCTATGTCCCAGAGAATCTGGTAGGTTGTATCTTTGTTCTTGTTAGTTTCAAAGAACTTATAGATTTCTGCCTTAATTTCAATATTTACCCAAAAGTCATTCAGGAGCAGGTTATTCAAATTCCATGTAATCGTATGGTTTGTGAATGAATTTCTTAGTCTTGATTTCTAATTTGATTGTACTCTGGTCTGAGAGATTGTTTGTTAGGATTTCCATTCTTTTGCATATTCTGAGGAGTGTTTTACTTCTGATTATGTGATTTATTTTAGAGTGTGTGCCTTATAGCAATGAGAAGAATATATAGTCTGTTGTTTTGGGGTGGAGAGTTCTATAGATATCTATCAGGTCCATTTGACCCACTGCAGAGATCAGGTCCTGAATACATTTATTAATTTTCTGTCTCAATTATCTAATATTGTCAGTGGAGTGTTAAAATTTCCCACTATTATTGCATGGAGGTCTAAGTCTCTTTGAAAGTCTCTAAGAACTTGCTTTATAAATTGGTTACTCCTGTGTTGGGTGCATGTATATATTATGAGAGTTAGATCTTCTTGTTGAATTAAACCATTTACCTTTATGTAATACCCTTCTTTGTCCTTTTTGATCTCTAGGTTTAAACTCTGTCTGTTTTGTCTGAAACTAGGATTGCAATCTCTGCTTTTTTCTCTTTTCCACTTACTTGGTATATATTTCTTCATTGTTTTATTTTATGCCTATATGTGTCACTGCATGTAGATAGGTCTCTTGAAGACAGCAGACCAATGGGTCTTTGGTTCTTTATCTGGCTTGCCATTCTGTGTCTTTAAATTGGAGCATTTAGCCCATTTATGTTCAAGGTTAGTATTGATATGTGTGGATTTTTTTCTGTCATTATGATGCTAGCTGGTTAATTTGCAGACTTGTGGTTGTTTCATAGTGTCACTGGCCTGTCTTTGTACTTCAGTGAGTTTTTGTAGTTGCTGGTAATAGTCTTTTCTCCCCATATTTAGTGCTTTCTTCAGGAGCTCTATTAAAGTGGGTCTGGCGGTAATGAATTCCCTCAGCATTTGCTTGTCAGAAAAGGATCTTATTTCTCCTTTGCTTATGAAGCTTTGTTTGGTTGGACATGAAATTATTTGTTGGAATTTCTTTTTTTTTTTTAAGGATGTTGAATGTAAGTCCCCAATCTCTTCTGGTTTATAGGGTTTCCATTGACAGGTCCACCGTTAGTCTGATAGGCTTCTATTTGTAGGTGATCTGACCTTTCTTTCTAGCTTCCTTGGCAATTTTTCTTCCATTGCAACCTTGGAGAATCTAACAATTTTGTGTCTTGGGGATGATCTTCTCATGGAGTATCTTACTGGGGTCCTCTGTGTTTCTTGCATTTAAATGATGGCTTATCTAGCTAGGTTGGCAAAATTTTCCTGGATGATATACTGAGATATGTTTTCCAAGTTGGTTCCATTCACCCTTTTCTCTGTCAGGGACATCAGTGAGTTATAGATTTGGTCTCTTGACATAATCTCATATATCTGGGAGGTTTTGTTCGCTTCTTTTTTTTTTTTTTTGCTATTCTTGTCTGACTGTCTGATTTCAGAAAGCCAGTTGCCCAGTTCTGAGATTCTTTCCTCTGCTTTATTTATTCTATTAATACTTATAATTTAATTATAGAATTCTTATAGTGTGCTTTTCAGCTCTATCAGGTTGGTTACATTATTTTCTATGCTGGTATTTTGTCTGTCAGCTCCTCCATTGTTTTATCATGATTTTTTTGCTTCTTTGGATTGGGTTTGAAGATACTTCTGTAGCTCAGTGATCTTGGTTCCTATCTGTATTCTGAATTCTATTTCTGTTATTTCAGCCATCTCATCCTGGTTCAGAACCCTTGCTGGAGAGGTGCTGCACTCATTTGGAGGAAAGAAGACACTCTGAATGTTTGAGCCGTCAGGGTTCTTGCACTGATTCTTTCTCATCTCTGTGGGCTTATCTACCTTTAATCTTTGAGGTTACTGACCTTTGGATTTTTTTTTTTTAATTCTATTGATGACTTTGAGGGTTTGATTATGGTATAAGGTGAATTCAGCTGACTGCTTTGTTTCTGAAAGATTTTAGGGGACTAATGCTCAGTTCCTAACTCCTGGACTATGTGCTTTAACTCTGGGGGACTTATACTAGGTCCTGAATTTGTTCTCTGGCTCCTTGAGGTTAGAAATCCACTGTACTGAGGCGAGCAAGGTGCCCCAGACTGCTGGTCACTACACTCTGATGGGTGGTGTCAGCCAAAGCATTTTATAGTGCAGTGACAGCAGGATCCATCTTCATTAGCATGTGCCAGCAGCCATGGTAGCAGCAGCTGTGGTAGAGTGCTAGTGGGTGGGAGTTGCCTATCTCCCTGTGGGCATTCTCCACAGAGGCAGAGGCAATGCAGCTGGTGGGGGCAGGGAGTCCCTGCTGGTGACTGTCTGGACAGTCCACTAGAGGTGGTGTTGGCTTGGGGGTGGGCTACTGGTAGGCTCAGCTCTGGCTGCCTTTTCTGTTCTCCAAAGGCAGGCGTGGTCACTGGGGGTAGGGGAATTATCCACTGTTTTCTGCACAGTGTTAGCGCAATGGCAGGGTACTTGTGAGGATGGGCTGTAAAGGCTCTGTCTGCAATGGTGGTCATCTGGGGAAAGGGGAACAGGCTGCTCTCCCATGAACTGGTGGAGCAAAGAAATCAAAACTCATCTGGGCAAATATTCACCAGTAAAGTGATGTGGGGAGTTGCCATGGGCCTGGGACAAGCTGCAGTATAGGGAAGGCACATGCAGGTTGGTGTATGGACTTAGGGGCTGACCTGATGAAGCGCTCTGTGGGTAGGCATGGCATGCCAGTGCAGAAGGTATGGTGTGGGCCCCCCGAGTACTTCAGACTGCCCTGCAAGCAGGTGTGGCCCAGCTGGGGCCCTGGGACAAGCCAGCAGATCAAGAGATGCTCAGGTCAGACCAGTCTTGTCTGACTGGCAAGACTTCCCTGCAGAGTTTAGTTCTCCTAGGGCTAAAGTATCCTATAAGAGAAAGTCAAGCCCATGGGAATGGCCATCCCAGGCCATGTTGTGCTATAGACCCTTCTGCAACAAACCCTCTGGGCTGCTCATCAGCTGGCTTGCTGCCCCTACCACTTCTCTAAGATGTCCTGCCACCTTGAGTGTCCTTGGTGGTCAAGGAATTCTCCTCTTGCCAGGGTTCCAGAGGCCCTTGGTGGGAGTGGGTTGCTCCTTGTCAGTTCAGCTCACCTGTTCTCCTCGAGCCCTTGGGGGCCAGGAATGAGTCCCAGTGCATGGTAGCCTCATGCAGAGTTCCCAACCTTTTCTCTATTCAGCCCAGCTTCTGTGTCTTCCCTGAATTCACTCGTGGTACCTTCCCTTTGAAGACCTGTTAGGAGCATGCCAGGCCTCTCCGTTTCTCAGTGGGAGCTGTTTCACCTGGCTACATTTATTTGGGCATCTTGCCATCCTACTTTGGCTTGTATATCTTGAACATAATTTTGCAGCAGGGTAAATCATCCTCTTTCTTTGAGGTCTTTATTCCTACCTCTTATGATAAAACTTCTCTACAGAGAAGACACACAACTCTCATAACATACTCTCAGATCATACACATTGCAGAACTAGAACCATGGTAAAACTTATGATGGTTTTGATAACCTTGTCCAATATTATCTTGAAAAAACAATTTCTAGTTTTTATTAATCATGATGGCTTTAATCCAAGTGTTTCTCTTTGTTTCATTTTTATATCCCATTAAAAACCATAAAAGGAATAAGCAAGAAAATAATAAGGCTATAAGGATAAAGAAAACTGGAGAGGAAAACAGTAGTAGGTGAAGCATGGCCTCAGTTGGAAGAGTGATGACTGACACAGCAGAGGAAGCTGAAACCTAAGAGCATACAGGATCAATAATAAGAAAAGGTTGATACCCCTTGCTTCATCCTGGAAAATGTCAGAAATTGAAGAAGCCTGGGCAACATAGGGAGACTACCATCTCTTAAAAAAAATTTAACTGGGTGTGGGTGTGGTGGTGCATGCCTATAGTTCCAGCTACTTGTTGGGTCTGGGAGGGAGTCATGCCACTGCAGTCCAGCCTGCAGTCTCATAAAAAAAAAAAAAAAAAAAGGAAATGGAAGAACCAGTGAAATATGGATGAAGGCATGGGGCTGAATAGAAAGATAACTATATGTTAATTAGTGAAATTAATATATAAGTTATTTACCAGTCTTACCTTTTACAAGCAGCAATCTTTTTTCTGATCCCTGAAAAAAAGTGGAGGTTTATTTTTAGGAAAAATGGAAACAGAGTCTCAAGGCTCTAGGGCACATAATATAGGTGAGCTCAAAGGTAAAACAACATAATCAAAACAGGGAAGTTTCATCAAATGATGAGACCCTCAGCAACCCTTTCTTCCTGTCCCCAAAATGTCAGTATCAAGGTTTATGATTTCCCAGGTGGAGGAAAATAAAATTATTCTCTAGACTAATAGTGATGCAGGAATTTTCTCAGTCACTTTGCCAGCTGGGACCTCTGGCCGGCAACAACCCCCAACCCCACTGGGCCTAACTCAGCCCCAGGCCTGCCACTGGAGGTGCCCTGCCTACTTGGCCTCCCCAGACCAAGTCTGGCTTGCACACCGGCTCAGCTCATGGCTGGTCATGCCCTAGCTCACCTGTATTATAGTTTGTGTACCTGTGTTCAGCAGTTCCTGAGCTCTTGTCCTGCATCCAAGAAGAATGGGGATATGCTGAAAGTTGAAGGGTGAGGATGGACAGAGAAAAATTTTAATGAGTGACACAACAGCTCTCAGTGGAGAGGAGATGAGGGGACTTGGGGTCCCCCACCCCCCACAGTCAGGTGTTTATTTTATTTTATTTTATTTTATTTTATTTTATTTTATTTCTCTCTGTGGCTGGGTCTGGGGCTTTTTATGGACTCAGAATGGGGAGTGGGTGCTGATTTGTTTGTCAGTATGCAAAAAAAGGTTAAAGCAAAGACACCAATCAAAGGTGGGCATGGCAGTATAGAAAACCAAATTAGGAAAGGGTAGGTATATGTAAAATAGGTGAAGAGTGGGGATCAGTCAGAGGAAAGTGTGCCAAACAGGAAGACAGGTTTTCAACCTGGTCTGAGGATTTAACTTGTAGCTTGGCTTTCAGGCTTTAAACTCTCTTTGGCTTGGAGGTGGGGTTTTACCCGGGCCCCTCCCCATCTGCGTAGGCATTTGACTGCCTCCAGTCACTATCGATTCCCTGCTCTGAAGAGGTACATCTAACTGCTGTTAGAATAGGGATGATGACCGATCATAACTGCTTCCTGCTGACAAAGGGCAATCTTTTGGGAAGATGGCAGCTAGATCTCCCTCAGAGTCTTACCTAAGGGTCTCTTAAAGGGAACCATCTTGCAAGGCTCTGGTTGCACAACCATTTGGAGTCTGATGGCTAGAAGGTGAGAAGGACAAACCAGGTTATTAGACAACATGTATAAAAATGAAACAAGGGGGTAAAGACAGCTTAAAAATCCTGAGGCTGCCAACATGCCCTAATAACTGGTGGCTATAGTTATGCCTGCTAAGATTTGGGTGCATGGGGCTTGGCTTTGGTCAGCCTCTTTGGTCTTGTTTTCCCAAACAAGGAAACCTCTAGGTTATGGGCACCCTACTTACTCTTATCACCTGGCAGGATTTGCAGGATAATTACCCAGAACTAGAATATTGAGTCAGATGTTTACCTACCCATATCTTTTGTTTCTTCTGAGCTGTAGCTGGAAATCAGTGGTTGGTTCACAGAAATAAACAGCATTAGTTTAAAATGTAGGTAAAAACTTAAAAACAACTAACAAAACTAGATTTAATGACAAGTGCAAGGTAAGTTTTGAAACATAATTTTTCTCTCTTCAGTCCTCATTTTTTTAGGGTCTTAGTAATGAATTCTTTAGCTACATTGGTGTATGCAACAAAAACAAAAATAAATAAATGGGACATATTAGGCAAATAGATTTTTGCAAAAATATGGCAAAAACCACAATTACTTTTGTATCAACCTAATAATTAAACTAAAAAGTTTCTGCAAAGCAAAATAAATTATCAGCAAACAGACAACCCACAAAGTGGAAGAACGTATTTGCAAACTATGCATCCAAAAAAGGACTAGTACTCAGACTCTAAAAGGCACTCACACAAATCAGAAAGAAAAATACAAATAATGCCATCAAAAAGTGGGAAAAGGACATGAATAGGCATTTCTCAAAAGAAGACATATAAACAGCCAACAAACATATGAATAAATGTTCAATATTGCTAATCATCAGGCAAATGCAAATTTATGCCATGAGTTACCACCTTACTCCTGCAAGAATGGCCATAATTTAAAAGTCAGAAAACAATAGATGTTAGAGTGAATGTGGTGAAAAGGAACACTTGTATACTGTTGGTGGGAATGTAAATTAGTATAACCTCTATGGAAAACGGCATGAAGGTTCCTTAAAGAACTAAAAGTAGATCTACCATTCAATCCAGAAATCCCACTACGGGGTATCTACCCAAAGGAAAAAAAGTCATTACCTAACAAAGACACATGCCTATGCATGTTTATAGCAGCAGAATTTGCAATTGCAAAGGTATGAAACCAACCTAAGTGCCCATCGACCAATGAATGGATAAAGAAAATGTGATATATATGCACCATGGAATACTACTCAACCATAAGAAGGAACAAATAATGTTTTTGCAGCAACTTGGATGAGTTGGAGGCCATAATTCTATGAGAAATGACTCAGGAATGGAAAACCAAATACTGTATGTTCTGACTTATAAGTGAGAGCTAGGCTATGAGAATACAAAGACATACAGAGTGATACAATGAACTTCAGGCACTTGGGCAGAGGGAGGTTGGGAGGGAGTGAGGGATAAATGACGATATACTGGCTACAGTGTACACTGCTCAGGTGATGGGTGCACTAAAATCTCAAAATTTACCACTATATCATTTATCCATGTAACCAAAAACCACTTGCACCCCAAAAGCTATTGAAATAAAAAAAAAAGCAGAGATGCCGTTGTAAACCTGGCAGATATGCACTATGTGTGTAGGGTTGGGAATTTGGGTGGTGAAGGAACAGCATCTGCTACTTATAGTAAGTTATTAATTTGCTCAAATTTGCTGCATGGATTATATATTTGGGCCTCACAGATGATTAAAGACCTGCATGATATGGCTCCTTTATTTTGTTTATTTAAAAAAAATAGATCACCTTTGTACAGAAATTCTAATTAAGTTTATGGAAAAGATTGACTTCAATTATTTTCTAAGATTATTTGCAAAGGGATTTTAAAAACCTGATAGTAAAATGTCTCTTTTCTTCACTGGATCCTATCTTTACTTCCAGATAAACAATATTTAAGATAAAAGATGGAGCTGATTCCAACAATGAGTTTGTCATAAAATGAAAACTACAGAAATACTTTCAATACATAGAGGCAGGCTCTCAGGGACAAATAAAGCAGAAGAAAAAAAGTAACATACCTCACTAACATTGGGATATAAAGAACACAAAGGAAAAATTAGTTAAAAATCTCTGCTGCCTCTGAGGCTGAGAGGCAAAAATTTTACTTGGAAAATATATTGATTTATTATGGCCTTTACATACATAAAACACATCAAATTTTTAGCTGTGAGCAATACTAGTTTCACCATTTATGCCCACATTTATTTTACATCATTGATTACATCCTAGGTATAGAAGTGGTCTTTGCTCTTTGTTGGCTATCAGAAGAAAAAAAAAACATTTCCTGGGAAATTTATGTATGGTAAGGAGTAAAGTACCTTTTTCTTATTTTCAGCCTTGTAATGTGTGCCCTGAATATCTTAGAGACAATAGTGGAAAAAGAGGCTTTTTGTTCTTCAAATTGGGATATATTTTAGAAGTAAGGAGCAGCCTGTATGGTTTTTTTTCGATTAATTTTCTTCCAAAACATTTTCTTCTTAGAATTATTTTTCTGAATAATATTTCAGTTCAACATCTGATTAAGTCATTGGTTTTCATTATCACCATGCACTTTTTCCATATTTCTCATCATGAAATTTAACATTTCATGTACTTGGTGGTTGGTTTGTTTTCCTCCTATATTTTGAGACAGGATTTTAAAACATTATTTTATAAAATACTTTAAAGTGTTACAAATGTTTGGAATTATTCATATCTTCATAACTGAAGGGTTCTCACAAAACCTTTTCTGTTTGCTAACCCAATTTTCTGTTTTGCATTGTGAGAATTAATTTTAAAAATAAATGACTTCTCTCAGCACATTACAGGTACTTTTCCAAGTGTAGAATTGTACTTCTTTTCATTTCTTTCATCTAATTTCATGTTCCATGCAAGGAAGTCTAAAACAAACAAACAAAAAAACACAACAAAACTCTCGAAACGAGAAATCCTCTCCAATAAACTTGGGTCTTCTTTTCTAAAGAAATTATTTCTCAGTATTTGTTATGGATCAAATGTTTGTCATCTTCTCCCCCGTTCATATTCTGAAACCCAAATCCCCAGTATAACTCTGTTTGGAGATAGGGCCTTTACAGAAGTAACTAAAGTTAAACGAAGTCGCAGGATAGCACTGTGATCCAATAAGATTAGTATCTTTACTGGAAAAAACATCAGAGAGCTTGCTCACTCTCTCCCCAGGCACAGGAGCAGCGAAAGGTCATTTGAACCAACAGAGAGGAGACAGACACCTGGAGTTCAAGCAGGGAGCCTTCCCCAGACACCAAGCCTGTTGGCATCTTGATCTTGAACTTCCAGTCTTCAGAACTGTGAAAAAATACATTTGTTTTTTAAGCCACCCAGTTTATGGTGTTTTGTTATGGCCATCTGAGCAAACTAAAACAGTACTATTTTAATTAAATATTTTATTGAGGTAAAATTTGTATGTAACAGAACACACAGATCCTAAATATGTGGTTCCATGAGTTCTGACATCACCCAAACAACAAGTGCAATATCATGTAACCACCACTCAACGCAAGATATAAAACCTTTTCAGTACCCCAACAAAAGATTTTCCTGAGCTTTCCATCAGAAAAAAAATGTTCGTGTACTTTTGCAAGTAGAATCATGTAGTATGTATCCTTTTGTGTCTCTTGTCTTTTATTAAATAAATGATCTTCAGATTTTTTTTTTTTTTTTTTGAGACGGAGTCTTACTCTGTCACCCGGGCTGGAGTGCAGTGGCATGATCTCGGCTCACTGCAAGCTCCACCTCCTGGGTTCACGCCATTCTCCTCCCTCAGCCTCCTGAGCTGCTGGGACTACAGGCGCCCGCCACCACAACCTGCTAATTTTTTGTATTTTTAGTAGAGACGGAGTTTCACCGTGTTAGCCAGGATGGTCTCGATCTCCTGACATTGTAATCCACCTGCCTTGGCCTCCCAAAGTGCTGGGATTATAGGCGTGAGCCCCCCGCCCAGATCTTTTAAATATTGTTTCATTTGTGAGTGGTTGTATTTCTTATTACTAAGTAGTATTCAACTCTACAAATATCAGTTCTGTTAATGGACAAACAGGTTGCTTCCAGTTTTTGGTTTACGTAGATATATAAATCTACTATGAACATTTTCATATAAATCTACTTCGATTTCCCTTGGCTAAACACACAGAAATGAAACAACATCATAGGTTTATATACATCTTTAACTTTAAAAGAAGCTGCCATGCAGTTTGTTAGGGTGGTTTTGCCATTTTATGCTACTACTAGGAATGTATGAGAGTTCTAGTTACTACACATCCATGTCAACATTTGGTATTGTCAATTTTTAAATTTTATACATTCTGGTAAACTATACATCGTTGTGGTTTTAGTTTGAATTTTCTTGATGATAAATTGATGTTGAGCACGTTTTTATGTGTTTATTTTGTGTTCATTAAAATGACTTGTCCATTTTTATTGTTTTTTTTGTTAATCTGCAAGCATTTCAAAATATAAATTTTATATAAAAGTTCCTTATCATATATAATATATATAAATATTTATTTGTGTATGCTTGTGTGTGTATACTTTTTTCTAGTCTGTGGCTTCATTTTTTAACATTGATTTTGATGATCAGAAATTTTACAAAAGGATGAAATGTAACTCATCAACTTTCCTATTTATCATTCGTGGTTTTTATGTACTATCTAAGGGATCTTTGCCTACCCCATGAGTTGCAAGATACTCTTCAGTGTTTTCTTCTGGATGCTTTATGGTTCTTTCTATCTTTTATATTTAAATCTATGATTCCTTTCAAATTAATTGTTGTTTAGAGAGTTATTTAGGGATTAAGTTTTAATGTTTTTCAAAATGGATATCTACTTTTTCCAGCACCATTTGTTGAAAATGATTTTCTTCTCTATTGAATTGATATCGTACCTCAGTTAAAAAAAAAAAACACATACATGCATAATAGCTGAGAGTTTATCTATTTCTGGGGTCTCTATTCTGTTACACTGATCTATTTGCCTATCATTATGCCCAAACCCATAGTTTCTTGATTAACTCAGGTTTCTAGTAAGTCTTGAAATCAGGTAGTGCAAATCCTTCAACTTTGTTCTTTTTTTTCTAGTAGTGTAGATTTGTTTTGACAGATATTCTCACCTATTATTTGTCTTAAATGTTTTTTTATTTTACTTTCTTCTTTAATGCTAGTTTTTACTGAAGATAGAATTTTGGATTGACACTTCTGTTTTCTGTCAGATTTTAAAGGATGATATTCTATCTGGAGGACAACATTGTTTCTGATTAGAATTAAGCCATCACTCATGTTGTGGTTTCCTGTAAATAAGATACTTCTTTTCCTATTTTATGATACTTTTTCTTTTTCTTTCTTTTTTTTTTTGCTGTTTGACTATTACATGATTACAACATTTCCGTCTATTCCATCTATTTAGGCATGCTGTTAGCTTTAGCAGCAGATCTTTTAATATATTCACCACAGTTATTTTTTAAAAATCATCTGATAATTCCAAAATCTGGCCCACATCCGTAGCTATTTTTATTGAGAGTATCTTCACTTTACCATTTTCTTGATTTTTTTTATGTACTCATAATCTCCCATTTTATTCTGAACTTTGTGTGTGTAGAAAAGTAAATAAGTTTTATTGCTGTAAAAAGGAGGGCTTCTGGTATTGGTGGCTTGGTTAATCTAAGCTGCATTTGAGTTGGGTTTGAGTTTTGTTGCAGCTTTAGTTGGAGGCAATTAACCATTGTCTTAGAATGTTTCTGATAATTGAATATAGACTTCTTTTGTAGCAGGGCTTTGGATCTTAGAATCTTTGAGATTCTAGAAATTATTTTATGTTTTACATCACACTGCCAGTTTTCTGAATCACTTATGATATGACTCCAAATCACAGCCTAACTCTTTGTCATCTACTCTCTGAGTTGCTGAGGAATGTTCTCTATATTCTTTATTTCCACCATTGCCTTTTTGTTCCTAGAAAGACCTATCTGGCTATGCTATCTCCAGCCATGCAAGTTTGAATATAATGCATTTGGTGAAGACCTAAAGTGCCTTGGAGAGGTTTATTTCAGCTCTATTGCCTGCCCTGAGCCTTCAGAATACTGTACCATTTATTAAGCAAAAGCTGAGGGAAAATAGTTGGTATACGAATGTGGGCTTGCTCTGTGGTTGGGGCTTCTCAGGATTCCAGTTTATCATATCATTCAACACGCCATTGTCGAAAATTTGTTAACTTTTTTTTCTAGTTTCTCTTTATCCTTTTTTAGGGTAGATGCTTTCTTTTTTTTTCATTGATTTTCAAAGAATAAAAGTGGTCATGGAGTGCTTCACTTCTAAGAATGTATTGCCATATTCTGGAAATTGGTTGATGTAGGTTTGTTTGTATCCTCAGATCTCTGACATGTTTGTAAAAACTATGATTTTACAGCTTATTTAGGTTTTTGTTTTTTTGTTTTTTGTTTTTTTTTGGATGGAAGCAATAGTAATGTGGGACTCTACTTATCCTTTTTAGAAGTGAAGGTACCTAGCATTTTAAAAATCCAGTTCGAAGACTTTTTTTGTTACTATACTTTAAATTTTAGGGTACATGTGCACAACGTGCAGGTTTGTTACATAGGTATACATGTGCCATGTTGCTTTGCTGCACCCATCAACTTGTCATTTACATTAGATATTTCTCCTAATGCTATCCCTCCCCCAGTCCCCAACCCCCTGACAGGCCCTGGTGTGTGATATTGCTTGCCCTGTGTCCATGTGTTCTCATTGTACAACTCCCACCTATGAGTGAGAACATGCAGTGTTTGATTTTCTGTCCTTGTAATAGTTTGCCTAGAATTATGGTTTCCAGCTTCATCCGTGTCCCTGCAAAGGACTAGAACTCATCATTTTTATGGTTGCATAGTATTCCATGGTGTATATATGCCACATTTTCTTAATCCAGCCTATCACTGATGGACATTTGGGTTGGCTCCAAGTCTTTGCTATTGTAAATAGTGCCACAATAAACATACGTGTGCATCTATCTTTATAGTAGCATGATTTATAATCCTGGGAGTATATACCAGTAATGGGATCTCTGGGTCAAATGGCATTTCTAGTTCTAGATCCTTGAGGAATTGCCACACTCTCTTCCACAATGGTTGAACTAATTTACACTCCCGCTAACAACGTAAAAACATTCCTATTTTTCCATATCTCCTCCAGCATCTGTTGTTTTCTTGACTTTTTAATGATTGCCATTCTTCTGGTGTTGGATGGTAGAAGAGCAACCCCAAGACACATAATTGTCAGATTCACCAAGGTTGAAAAGAAGGAAAAAGATGTTAAGGATAGCCAGAGAGAAAGGTCAGGTTACCCACAAAGGGAAGCCCATCAGACTAATAGCGGATCTCCAGGCAGAAATCCTTCAAGCCAAAGGAGAGTGGGGGACAACATTCAACATTCTTAAAGAAAGTAATTTTCAACCCAGAATCTCATATCAAACCAAATTAAACTTCATAAGTGAAGGAGAAATAAAATCCTTTACAGACAAGCAAATGCCGAGAGATTTTGTCACCAGCAGGCCTGCCTTACAAGAGCTCCTGAAGGAAGCACTAAACATGGAAAGGAACAACTGGTACCAGCCACTGCAGAAACATGCCAAATGGCAAAGACCATCGACGCTATACTGCATCAATTAACAGGCCAAATAACCAGCTAACATCATAATGACAGGATCAAATTCAAACATAATAATGTTAACCTTAAATGTAAATGGTCTAAATGCCCCAATTAAGACACAGACTGGCAAATTGGATAGAGCCAAGAACCATTGGTGTGCTGTATTCAGGAGACCCATCTCACATGCAAAGATGCACACAGGGTCAAAATAAAGGGATGGTGGGAGATCTACCAAGAAAATGGAAAGTAAAAAAAATAAATAAAAAAAGCAGGTGTTGCAATCCTAGTCTCTGATAAAACAGACTGTCATCAAAAGAGACAAAGAAGGCCGCTACATAATGGTAAAGGGATCAATTCAACAGGAAGAGCTAAATATATATGCACCCAATACAGGAGCACCCAGATTTCTAAAGCAAGTCCTTAGAGACCTATAAAGAGACTTAGACTCACATACAATAACAATGGGAGAATAATGGGATACTTTAATACCCCTCTGTCAATATGAGACAGATCAATGAGACAGAAGATTAATAAGGATATCCAGGACTTGAACTCAGCTCTGGATCAAGTGCACCTAATAGACGTCTCCAGAACTCTACACCCCAGATCAACAGAATATATATTCTCAACACCACATTGCACTTACTCTAAAATTGACCACATAATGGGTAGTAAAACACTCCTCAGCAAATGTAAAAGAACAAAAATCACAACCAACTGTCTCTCAGACCACAGTGCAATCAAATTAGAACTCAGGATTAAGAAACTCACTCAAAACTGCACAACTACATGGAAAGTGAACAACCTGCTCCTGAATGACTACTGAATAAATAACAAAATGAAGAAATGAAGACAGAAATAAAGATATTCTTTGAAACCGATGAGAACAAAGACACAATGTACCAGAATCTCTGGGACACATTCAAAGCAGTGCATAGAGGGAAATTTATAACACTACATGCCCACAAGAGAAAGCAGGAAAGATCTAAAATTGACACCCTAACATAACAATTAAAAGAACTAGAGAAGCAAGAGCTAACAAATTCAAAAGCTAGTAGAAGGCAATAAATAACTAAGATTAGAGCAGAACTGAAGGAGATAGAAACACAAAAAACCCTTCAAAAAATCAATAAATTCAGGAGCTGGTTTTTTGAAAATATCAACAAAATAGATAGATCACTAGCAAGACTAATAAAGAAGAAAAGAGAGAATAATCAAATAGACAGAATAAAAAATGATAAAGAGGATATCACTACCGATCCCACAGAAATACAAACTACCGTCAGAGAATACTATAAACACCTCTACACAGATAAACTAGAAAATCTAGAAGAAATGGATAAATTTCTGGATACATACACCCTCCCAAGGCTAAACCAGGAAGAAATTGAATCTCTGAATAACAGAGATAACCAATAACAGGCTCTGAATTGAGGCAATAATTAATAGCCTACCAACCAAAAAAAGTCCAGGACCAGATGGATTCACAGCTGAATTCTACCAGAGGTAAAAAGAGGAGCTGGTACCATTCCTTCTGAAACTACTCCAATCAATAGAAAAAGAGGGAATCCTCCCTAACTCATTTTATGAGGTTAGCATCATCCTGATACCAAAGCCTCGTAGAGACCCAACAAAAACAGAGAATTTTAGGCCAGTATCCCTGATGAACATCGATACAAAAATCCTCAATAAAATCCTGGCAAACCAAATCCAGCAGCACATCAAAAAGCTTATTCACCACGATCAAGTCGGCTTCATCCCAGGGATGCAAGGTTGGTTCAACATGCACAAATCAATAAATGTAATCTATCACATAAACAGAACCAACAACCAAAACCACATAATTATCTCAATAGATGCAGAAAAGGCCTTCAACAAAATTCAGCAGCCCTTCATGCTAAAAACTCTCAATAAACCAGGTATTGATGGAACGTATCTCAAAATAATAAGAACTATTTATGACAAACTCACAGTCATATCATACTGAATGGGAAAAAATTGGAAGCATTCCCTTGGAAACCAGCACAAGACAAGGATGCCCTATCTCACCACTCCTATTCAACATAGTGTTGGAAGTTCTGGCCAGGGCAGTCAGGCAGGAGAAATAAATAAAGGATATTCAATTAGGAAAAGAGGAAGTCGAATTGTCTATGTTTGCAGATGACATCATTGTATATTTAGAAAACCCCATCATCTTAGTTTAACATCTCCTTAAGCTGATAAACAACTTCAGCAAATTCTCACGATACAAAATCAATGTGCAAAAACCACAAGCATTCCTATACACCAGTAATAGACAAACAGTGAGCCAAATCATGAGTGAACTCCCATTCATAATTACTGCAAAGAAAATAAAATACCTAGGAATCCAACTTACAAGGGATGTGAAGGACCTCTTCAAGGAGAACTACAAACCACTGCTCAATGAGATAAAAGAGGACACAAACAAATGGAAGAACATTCCATGCTCATGGATAGGAAGAATCAATATCATGACAATGAGATAAAAGAGGACACAAACAAATGGAAGAACATTCCATGCTCATGGATAGGAAGAATCAATATCATGAAAATGGCCATACTACCCAAGGTAATTTATAGATTCAATACTATCCCCATCAAGCTACCACTGACTTTCTTCACAGAATTGGAAAAAACTACTTTAAAGTTCATATAGAACC
Organism: Papio anubis; assembly: GCF_008728515.1. Classification (NCBI taxonomy): domain Eukaryota; kingdom Metazoa; phylum Chordata; class Mammalia; order Primates; family Cercopithecidae; genus Papio; species Papio anubis. Next base: position 172,920,877 of record NC_044977.1, on the reverse strand, counting down.
AAAAAATAGCCCACATAGCCAAGACAATCCTAAGCAAAAAGAACAAAGCTGGAGACATCATGCTACCTGACTTCAAACTATACTACATGGCTACAGTAAACAAAACGGCATGGTTCTGGTACCAAAACAGATATACAGACAAATGGAACAGAACAGAGCCCTCAGAAATAACACCACACATCTACAAACATCTGATCTTTGACAAACCTGACAAAAACAAGCAATGGGGAAAGGATTCCCTATTTAATAAATGGTGCTGAGAAAACTGGCTTGCCATATGTAGAAAGTTGAAACTGGATCCCTTCCTTACACCGTATACAGAAATTAACTCAAGATGGGTTAAAGACTTAAATGTAAGACCTAACACCATAAAAACCCTAGAAGAAAATCTAGGCAATACCATTCAGGACATAGGGATGGGCAAAGGCTTCATAACTAAAACACCAAAAGCAATGGCAACAAAAGCCAAAATAGACAAATGGAATTTAATCAAACCGAAGAGCTTCTGCACAGCAAAAAAAAAACAAACAAAAAAAAAACTATCATCAGAGTGAACAGGCAACCTACAGAATGGGAGAAAATCTTTGCAATCTACCCATCTGGCAAAGGGCTAATATTCAGAATCTACAAAGAACTTACAAAAATTTTCAAGAAAAAAAAAAGAAAATCAAAAAGTAGGGAAAGGATGTGAGCAGACACTTCTCAAAAGAAGACATTTATACAGCCAAGAGATATGAAGAAATGTTCATCATCACTGGTCATCAGAGAAATGAAGACATTTTTTGACTTTATTTCTGTCTCATTTTAGAGATTTACAGTGTAATTTGCTAACTAAAATTTTCTAGCTGCATAGTACTTTTTTTTTTTTTTTTTTTTTTTTTTTACTTTGGCTAACATCCATTCACTGGCTAATATGTTCCAATAATTGAAAAATTAATAGGTGATAATTCTACTTTCACCAACAGTTGTTTACTGGAGCACAGACAATGGCTTAGGCCAGTCTAGCATTCATTTAGAATTACTGTCACTGCATGTAATAGGCTTTTGGTCCTCAACTTTCTAAGATATTTTTACTGAAACTCTTCCATTTTGCTTAGATGAACAGTCATCATCTTATTGTTTTAACTATTTTGTTTATACTTCCATTTGACTGTGTTTTTCTCAGGCTTATGAAACTGCCCTAAGGAGTTAAAGAAACCAATGATTAACAGGAATTCGTGAGTTTGCAGGATGGTACATAAGAAAAGAAGCAGCTTGCTGAAACTCTGAAACTCTCTCTGCCTGTAAGATACCAAAACTGGCTAAATCAGCTGGAACCTATATGGCCAATTGGAGTCTGTTGAGAACAAACTTGCTGACATCACAGCCCATTTTTTACTGCATTTTTAATATGAACTCCCCAGAAATTATCACATGTGACCCATGAGGAGGCATAAAGAGATACTGCACAAGCTTGAGGACTTTCCAGGCCCCTTCTTTCTTTCCACTAATCACATGTTTATCCCCAAATTGGCTCCCTAACCCTTTTCTAATAAAGGTGGAGACAGACAAATCTGAGCTGGACTCCTGTGTCCTTATTGTTCAACCTACAAAGAATGGCTTTCTTTTTTAAAAAACCTGGTGTCATGGTATTAACTTCTAGCACATTGGACAATGAGCCCTTTTGCTCAGTAATGCTTAGGCTATTTTTTAAAATTTGACATTTCTTTCATATTTCATCTAAGAAAAATAATCTGCATATATTTCTATTTGTTAAAGATAAAATATGTGTAACTTTACTTTAGAACTGATATCTTTCATGTACGTTTCTTGTTGTTGCTTCCCTCCAACTATCCTCCTCCTCAGAAATAGGATTTTGTGAATTGCCTACATTTTATAATTGTGAATGTGTTACCTAACTTCACAATTATTTTATTATTTACTTATTAATTTATCCATCTTTTAACAAATGGTAGCTGAGCATCCACTATGTTCTCTGCATGTACTCTATGCTTGACATATAACAGTGAGCAAGAAACTCATTGACCTAGATTGGTTCCAGTATATTGTCCTATATTATTTCCTATTTATCTCTTTCTAACTCAATAACTTCATGTGCCATTTTCCATAGATACTGCCAGTACTCTGTTATTTTTAAGTAGTACCTTTTGCAGTGCTGAGGTGCATTAAAGATGAAAATACTTATTTGGCATATGGACTCTTAAGGGATTTATTTATTTGATGTTGCCCTAATAGACATTCTATCAGGGAGGTCCAGCATAACACCTGGAGGATATTCTTTTTTGTAAAAAAAATTATAGCAACTTTACTCATAATAGCCAAACTCTGGAAACAACCCAAATATCCTCCAGTGGGTGAATGGTTAAGCAAACTGACACATCCATACTGTGGAATACTACTCAGTAGTTAAAAGGAACAAACAGGTTGGATACATACAATAAGTCAAATCGATATTATTCTTTTAGGACTCATGCTGAGTGAAAAAAGAAGGGAGATTTACAATGGAGGTAAGTGTAAAATCTTGTTGGTTAAGTGTAACTTCTATCTAAATGAAACAGGAATATATACTTACCTCCATTTTAAATCTCCCTTCAAATATAGTAACAACCAAAATTTTTATGAATTGTGGGACATTATTAAGACATTAAAGAGAAGGCACGGCAGGTTCTGTTCTAATACCTAGACATCAGATGTCTTGGGGGATGTTCACCTATCTTCTTGTGAGCCCATGGCATCTTGGTTCTCTTTCCTTACTATTACAAGGGGCCATAGTCTGAAAAATTCTCAAGATTGTAAAATTTTCTTGAAAATTAAAACATAGTTTATTACTCTGTTTGGCCCAACAAACAAGCTTGCAGTATATCAATTCTCTTCTTGATAAAAACAGGGTTGGGAGTCACTAAAGCCACATTTTAATATATTTAGGATGTATTAGTTAGAGCCTGAGCAGTTTATCAGTGTGGTTTATTATAATTTTTAAGGAGTTTGTATCATTTACCTTTATTAATATCTCATCCTTCCCTAGAGTTTTATCTACTCAATTAATAGCCTGCTGGTATAACTTTTAATCATTTTCTAGTCATGCTGTATATTTAGATTATAGTATGATTGACAGAGGCCTTAGCATATTGGTTGTTTCAGATGTAGTCATCAGCATGGACGAAAGATAGTCCATACTGATTGTTTTGATCTCGAAAATAATAAATAACGTAACAAGTAATACAATAAGTAAGAAAGCTGATTGTTTTGTTCTCTAACATATTAAGTAAAACGTTTAGAAATAGAATTTAAGTGTTGCATACCAACACTAGAATACCCTTAGGTAGATTTCATCTAGGTATTTTTTGTACCAAATATGCCAAGTCTCTTCCAGCATTGATTCTGAATATGTGACTTCAGGAGAAGCTCCTGAGATTGGCAGGAGGAATCATTTTGCATGACTCATGACATCCAACAGAGCAGCTGCCACCATGTGTCACTGACACCCTTACTTAGGTGTTCTTCCTAAGCCACACCTATAAGCTTCTCCCTTTCTATTACATCTCTGGGTAGCAGTAAGAGCAAGGTGGAGACCATTTTCCTTGTAGGAATAAATATGGCTACATATAAAAGTATAAAATGTCAGGTGAGGCCATCTGTAGATAACTTGAAATTTTTGAGGACGGACAACAAACAAACACAAATTACTGGTTTTAACTTCCAAGTCAGAGAGTGTAGCCCATAGTCTTTTTTATTTTATTTATTTATTTATTTATTTATTTATTTATTTATTTATTTTGGTTGAAGGGGGGAGTAGAGCATTATTTAATTATAATGCCCAAAGTGAAAGTTGAAAAAAAGGAGAATGTATTTGCATTCCAAAACTTACATGACGAAAGTCTGTGTCTTAAAAAAAAGGAATTTACAGACAGACCCATTTTCCCATGGCATTGCCTCTGAAATAACCCATAGAATGAACTACAGATACACATTTTACCAAGTTTATGTGCCTGATTTAATGGTTAGTCTACAGTGTTTGGAATTATCTAGAAAGAAATAGACTCACAGGCCATTCCTCAACTCATAATCAAGCTGAAGAGAACAGAGGGCAGAAGTCACCTTGAGAATATTTCTTGTGGAGGGATAGGCAGTTAAAGCCCAATTTCCTTTCTATACCTATCTACCCCTTGCCAGAATCTTAAATTCTTCATAGTAAGCTTGTCTACTTTGTCATCACCACTCCCAGATACTCTTCTCTTTCTTGGAGCCTAATGTGATGATTGGGGTTTTAGGCCACTCGATCGGCCTATCAGAAGCTTGCGTCATGCTTAGAGCAGGGATCTAATAACTTTTTGAGACTATAAACTGATAGTTCACATGTTCATCTCATTGTCTTGGATAACTTCCAGGATCCACTGATCACTGTAAGAGTATGATGAAATGTTCTTCAACATTGGTTTCAATTTAACACATATATGTTGATGTCTACATCATGCCAACTAATGTGGTAAGAATAAGGCATATAAATGTAGTCTAAAGACCCCTGTGACCTCCTGCACATGGGACACTTGATTAATCTCACTTTTCATTTCAGTTCAAAGTTGTCCTAATAACTTCCAATACTTTCTTCTTATTTTTTCTGACTTTACATTTTCTTCAGCAGCACACACTTATTTTTTTCAGACCCCTGATAACTAGTAGACAGACATTAGTCTTGTTGCGATTTCCCATGAGAAATGGTATCATACTCAGAATTTTCTAACTTTAAAAACTGATGAAAACTTGAAGAATAGTGAGGAAGGATCACATTACACAATGTTGTTTTCTTTCATCTTTTTGGCTCCATCTCTCTCATTCTTCATCCCATGAAACGATTGTTCTTTCACTACACCTTCCTAACCACCTGTCCCTAAAATTATATAAAAATCCAATTCTTTAGGTGTTTCTTCTGCATGTGTTAGTCGCAACAATTAAACTTACTTTCATAAAAGGAACTCTACAGATACCTTCAAAGGTAGACAGAGTACTTGCTCAACAATTCCTAATGCAGTTAAAATGTATTAAATATAGACAAAATTTTATGGAAATTCAAATGTCCAAAATTAACTCAAAGAAGCAGCAGTTACAAAATCTATGTAAACTGCATAGATTGCAGGTAGACTACTTGAAAAAAACATTAAACATGGTAATATACCTAAGTCAACATCAGGTCCAAATAGTATCTTGTGTTTCACCAAATTTTTAATAACCCATAATCTCCATTTTATAGAAATTGGTCCAGATGAGATAAGTTAATGGTAAATATGAAATCCTCTTCAAATTATTCTGCAAGGCTAACATAACTCTGACATCACAATTGAAAAAGGAATACACAAAAAAATCATCATTATCTTTAACAGTTTGGGAGTATTGTATTTTTTCTTGAGTTTACTTACAGAAAGTTATATGGTTCTTAAAATTAGCCCATTTCATATAATTTTCCAAAATTGTTACCATAGTAATATTAATTCCATTGTCTTCTTAAAGTTAAATTTTATAGGAGTATCACATATAATATGCACAAAACACGTTTAAACTAGATTTTCACGAAAGTGAATATAAATAAAAGTAGTACTCAGTAAAAGTAATACAATCTTGTCAAATATCAGAAATGCCCTTTATTCTCCCTGAGGGATACTATGCTAGAGTAACCACTATCCTGTGTTTTACCATTATAGACTAATTTTGCCTGTTTTTGAACTTTATATACACTGAGTCACATGGTATGTACTTTTGTGTCTAACTTTTCTCTTAAGAATGTATCCACACCACAGCATATAGTTATAAGTTATTCATTTTTATTAATGTGTAGTATTTCTTTGTGTGGATAAACCACACTGTGTTCGTTCTATTTTTGTTGGACATTGGAGGTGTTTCCAGTTTTGGCTATTTCTTAAATAGAAGAACATTAAAAAGGAAAAAGAGTTGAATATCTATCCCTAAGCAGGCATCCAGTTCAGATAATTTAGGGGGATGAGTTCCACCAGACTTTTAAGAATCCTTATTTTCTATTTCATATAAATGGCTCCAGAAGTGCTTATACATGCCTTTTGGAATTGCTAAATCACAGGGTATGAGCATGTTCAAACATTTTTCTAAACTGGTTGTACCAACTTAAACTTTCGTAAGCACAGTTATAATACATTCCACTAAACACTTGGTACTCTCAGTCTTTTCATTATAGCCATTCTGGTGGTGGATAGTGGTACCTCCCTATGGTTTAATTATTTATGATTAAGATATCAAGCCATTTGTATAGATTTACTGGTCATTTGGATGTCTTTTGTGATGTGTTTGTTTAAGTCTTTTTCCTTGTTAGGTTTAAAAATATATATATTCTAGGTGCAAATCTTTTATTACGTATACATGACAAATATCTTTGTGCACTCTACGACTTACCTCTCACTGTCTTAAATGGTGTCTTTGAGAAATGGAATTCCTCATTCATTTTTATTTGACCAATTTATTAATTTTTTATTTACAGATTTTCTATTCTTGTGACTTACTTGAAATATCTTTGTGTAACACAAGATTTTAAAGAGCTCCTCCTAAGTTTTCCTCTAGAAACTTTACATAAATTATTATACATACTCTATTTCCTGTTTTAATATATATAACCAATTTGTAATTGTATGTATGTATGTGTTTATAGACAGCATGAGTTATGGTCGAGATTGAATTTCCTCATGCGATATTAAATTTTCCTGGCACCATTTATTGAAAAGATGATTCTTTTCCACTTCTCCTGCAGTGGCATCTTTTTCATAATGCAAGTAATTGTAAATGTATGTGTCTATCACTGAGCACTTGGTTCTGTGACATATGTTTTGTTGTCCATACTACCTCCATTTCTATTCCTTTAAAATAAATGGTATATTTGACTGTAAGAATTCTTCAGCATTGGTCTTTTTCAGTATTGTCTTGGCTTTTCTTGGCCCTTTGCATAGTTATATAAACTTTAGAATCTTGTCACTTTACACACACACACTCCCTTGTGGGATTTTAATTGTAGTATATTCATTCTGTAGATCAATCTATAGAGAATTTATTCATTTTCTAATATTAAGTCTTATAGGAATGTAATGTATTTCTGTTCATTTAGGTATTTTTAAAGTTCCCACAATTACATTCGATAGGTTTTAGTGTACAAGATGTTATTTTTATTCTTACCTACTTGACTTTTTCACACTATTGTATTATACATTTTAATATTTTCTGTTTGTTGCTGGATATAGAAATCTAAATGGATGTTATATTATACAACCTAGGTAAATAATTTTATTATATTTTAAATTTCTATTTTATCTATAGTTGCATTTTCATTTTCATCCATAATATTATTTATTTTTTATGTATATCTTTATCTATTAGTCTTTATAGCAGTTGTGTATTTGTGAGATTTCTCAAATAACCAACTTTTGGCTTTATTAACCTTTCTTAATATATTTTTCCATTTTAATTGACTTTTACTTTCATATTTAGTGTATATTTTCACTATTTTCCTTGAATTTTTCTGGTATTATTTCTAAATTTTTAAGATGAGTGCTTGCCTTTTTAATTTTGAGGATTTATTCTTTCCTAACATAAATACTTTATCACTATACATTTATTGAAGCTTCACTCTTCTTATATCCTACAAATTTTCATACATAGTGTATTTGTTATCATAGATGTAAAAATATTTTTAAAAATTTTAAATTAGGATTTTTCCTCTGACCCATGATTTATTTACAAATGTGTTTTTAAAACTTCCAAATATGGATGTGTTTCTTATTTAGAATTTTGTTATTAACTTCTAAATTGTACAGATATTTGTAGATATTAGTAGATAACTATTTTTTAAATATTGTTAAGGATTTTTTTGTAATTTTTTTTTTTTTTTTTTTGAGACGGAGTCTCGCTCTGTCGCCCAGGCTGGAGTGCAGTGGCCAGATCTCAGCTCACTGCAAGCTCCGCCTCCCGGGTTCACGCCATTCTCCTGCCTCAGCCTCCCAAGTAGCTGGGACTACAGGCGCCCGCCACCTCGCCCGGCTAGTTTTTTGTACTTTTTAGTAGAGACGGGGTTTCACCGTGTTAGCCAGGATGGTCTCGATCTCCTGACCTCGTGATCCGCCCGTCTCGGCCTCCCAAAGTGCTGGGATTACAGGCTTGAGCCACCGCGCCCGGCCTGTAATTTTTACAATTCAAAAGAATATTGATGATCTAAACAACACAATTATGTAACTTGACCTACTGAGTATGTATATTGTTCTCCTACCTATGATTAAAGATGCATGATTAAAGAATGCTCATTTTCTCAAGTACACAGTGATAAAACTGAACAAAATCAGGCATTTTGTACACTGTTTATGGCAGTAAATGTTGGTATATCTTTTTTTGAGTTGATGATTTGGCAGGACATAGCAACATTTTACATGTGTATACTTTTCACATGAACAGTTCTGCTTCTAGGAGTTTGTTCTGCAGAAATACTCACTCATGAGCACACAAATGCATATGCTGTACAATAACATTTGTTATGTTGTTGTTTTTAAGAAATTCAAATATTCTTCAGTAGAAAAAATTTTAAAAATACAACACACACATATTATGAATATTATCCTGCTGGAATGTAAACTTCACAAGAGCAGGGACCTTGAATAGTTTCTTTAACCTTCTATCCTCAGTTCTTAGCATAGAGCATGGCAAAAAACATGCAATCAAAAGTGACTTCTGAAGCATTTAATAAAAGAATGCATTTGTTTTAATACTGAAGTATTACCATAAAATGAGTAAATGTGGGTCCTAGAATCATATTGTCTATGTTTTAATTTCACCTTTACTGCTTCTTAATTATGGATTTTCAGGGAGCAATTAACCTCTAAATGTCTGTTTTCTGATGTGTAAAGTAACAGTACCAATAATAGTTCTCACTACATAGAGATTATCTGATAGCTGGGTGAGATAATGCATAGCAAACACTTAGAACAGTAAGTAGCATAAAATAATTGCTAAATAAGTGTTAGATTGTATTATATAATATCTATTAATATGAAATAATCTCAAAGACATTGTTAACATACCAAGTTACAAATCAAGACACAAAATATAATTCCATTTATGTTTAAACAGCAATGAGTATGTGTAGAAGTACATATTTACTTGAATGTATAGAAAAAAGTCTAAAGGACACTAATACATCAATAATAGCAACTTCTGGGGATGACAGTGGAGTGGGGAAATGTAAGAGATACTTTTTATTATATATCTGTGTGTGTATGTGTGTTTGTATAGATATCTAAATATAGACATAGGTATAGATATAGATATACTGCAATGAGACTGTGTTTGAATTTTATTTACATCCTCCAAAATTCTAACTTATAAATAAAAGATATGTTTTGGCGGCTGCATGAAAGGTAGACTGGAGATGGCACAGGTCAATAGAATCTTTCAGTGATAGTGAAAGAGTTCAAAAGACAACTTTCCAGGGCTTGCAATTAGCAAAGGCACAAGGAATGGTGAACAAAGCATGGACTGAAGACATACTGCACATGTGGAATGAACAAATCTTAGTGGAGAATTAGATTTGAGGAGCAAGGGAGGAAGAGGAGCTGACCCTAAGTCAAGGTTTCTGATTTTGGTGACTGTATGGATGAAGATGCTATTAACTAAGATGGCAAACCCCAGGGCAGGGTAGGTTTGTAGAAAAATAGAAGAAAAAAATTTCTGATTTGGTCATGCTATGTCTGAGAAATCTGTGCAGCATTGTCAGTAAGCAACTATGTGTAATGTTCAGTAGAGTGGCTAGAGATCATATCTTGGAGTGGTCTGTGTCTAGCTGGTATTTAAATAGCACAGACTGTTCCAGCGAGGAGGATGAGATAGATAAGAATCCTATGGCCATAGCTCTTCTCCCTCCTTTTTTTCATGTCTTCTTGCAAGGGGTTTGGGATTCCAAACAGAAAAAATAAACGCTCTAAGAGAGTGTCTAATAATTTTTTTTTCCTTCTCTTCCTCAGAATATCACCATTTAATACGTATAGTGGAATACAAAACTCCCTTTTTGATGGTAGTCTGCTTTCTCTCAAAGTTGAACTGTTCTTAAAGCAAATAGTAAAATAAAATTTGGATACTTTTCTGCTTCTGTGCAAGCTGATAAGATTCCCAGTGGCTGGGAAACATGTTCCACTTCTCCTTTTTCTCTGTGATTGCCTCATGAGAGCTCTTGTGCACCAGCCAGCCATACAGAAATGAATGTGAGGTTCTAAAGCCTGTGAGAATCTGAGGACAGTGGCCTTTATCTTGGCCGATGAAAGGTATATTAGGTATATTGTCTTCACAAACCCGCAACTCTTGGACAAGTAGGTTTTTTTTTTTTTTTTTTGAGACGGAGTCTCGCCCTGTTGCCCAGGCTGGAATGCAGTGGCGTGATCTCGACTCACTGCAAGCTCCGCCTCCCGGGTTCACGCCATTCTCCTGCCTCAGCCTCCTGAGTAGCTGGGACTACAGGCGCCCGTCACCATGCCCGACTAATTTTTTGTATTTTTAGTAGAGACAGGGTTTCACCGTGTTAGCCAGGATGGTCTTGATCTTCTGACGTTATGATCTGCCCAACTCGGCTTCCCAAAGTGCTGGGATTACAGGCGTGAGTCACTGCGCCTGGCTGACAAGTAGGTTTTTAAAAAATATTATCAATTTGTTGTTTTAGCTAGTTGACACAAATTGATTGATTTCAAATTTTTCCTCTCATCAAATTATTTACAGCAATAATTCACTATTCAGCAAATTTTATTAAACCTTGCACAAATTCAGGGAACTAGAAAAGACCTACTGTCTTAGAATTGAATATTATGAGGCTTTTGTAATTTTTATGTCTCTCAGAAGGGCCCTAAATATTTTTCTATGTGTTACAAAAGTGACTTAACAATACTTTACAACAAAATGGTGAATAGAATTTTGGAATACAGAGTGTGGAATTTGCAGTACTAATTTATACACTGACTTAGACTTTTATAAATATATCAAAACAAGAAAGTTTAATAAATTATTAGCTTATCAGTAACATCTGGTGATATTACTGAGATGCAGGACTTTTCCCTTAGTTACCAAGAGATCTATTGGGTTTAAGTTTCTCAATACAATATTGACAACATTGACATATCCTGAGAGTGACCTTATGTTGAGACATGATCCAGGTATGAGGATTTATTATAATTAGTCAAGCAAAAAATAAGTTAATCTACTACTCTGTACAAGTGACTAGAAAGCAGTGGGCTAAGGAAAAATGTGATTGAATGATGAAAATTTAAAAATGTGTCATGGAATCATGGCCATGGTACATTGGTGATTGTATCTTAACCCAAAGTAACAAATCCTATGTGTGGATGTCCCAATGCTGCTACATTCAATAAAAATATCAGAATAAAGATCTGACTTCTTTAACAGATGGAAGTATCTCTCTGTCTTTGATAAAAAAGGGAGGAATTTTTTTCCTGTATTATTCATATTCACTTTCAAGCAGTTGTGACTGAAAGTAATAAGAAGCAAACTAACAAATAAATTAAAGGTCTTTTGGAAATATTTTAATAATACACTGTACTTGTTTTCTATTGCTGTTATGACAATGATTCATGTCCATTCCACACACAAAATAAAGTCATCCCATCCCCAGGTCTCCAAAACTCTTAATCCACTAGAGAGTCAACTCAAGTTCAAAATCTCATCTAAGTCTCACAAGTTTAAAAGTCTTAAATCTCATCATACAAATTCCCTAAATGAAGTATAAATGAGACTCTGAATATATTCCATCCTGGCACAAAATTTCTCTCCACCTACGAATCTATGACACTCAAGACTCTAATTATCTGTTCCAAAATAAGGTGATGGAACAGGCATAGGATAACAGTTGTATATATATTCCCATCCCCAGAAGAAGAAAATGAAAGGAAAGAAGGAGGGGCCAAGCAATTTCAAAACTTAACTGGGCAAATTCCATCAGGTGTGAGAGCTGAAATAATCGTCTCTGCCCCATGAATCTGCCTTCTGGGCCAGAGGGTCTGTTTTCCAGTCCTCTGTATGTATATTAGGGGACTAAAACCAGGGTGTTGGCTGGTTTGGTTCCTTCTGGAGGCTCTAAGGGGAAAAGCTATTTCTTTGCCCTTTTCAGCTTCTAGCAACTGCCTGCAATCTTTTGCTCATGGCCCCTTCCTTCCTTTGCTCCAACCTCTTGCCTCCACTGTCACCTTTCTTACTAATTCTGATCTCTTGCCTCCCTCTTTCAAGAACTTTTGTGATTACATTGGGCCCACCTAGATAATCCAGAATAATGTTCCCATTTCAAAATCCTTAACTTAATCACACCTACAAAATTCATTTTGCAGTGTAAGGTAACATATTCACAGATCCTGGGGATTAGGATGTGTATATCTTTGAGAGATATCTTTGGGAGGGCACCTGAAGAACACAAATTTTTGCCCATATTATTTAAGTAATTTTATCAGTCCTCATTTTTAATACTTTTATTCACTTGTCTTTTTATTTAAAAAATTAGCATTTAATAATCATCTTGTTTGGACCAGGCATTATACCATGGGTTAATAGAGATGATAACTGGGTTTTCTTTCCTCAGGTTAGCAGGGGAGAGTGGTAATACAACACTAATTACAATAATGGAGGTACAACCAGAATTTCAGATAATTGAGAATTAATACCCTAGATCTGTTCACCACTAACAGAAATGTTACAACCAAATTGTATTATACAATCACCTGGATTCCCAGGTGAAGACAGACTGACAACCCTTACTCATTTTCTCACCATTTTGGGCTATATAAGAGGGTTTAACCTTGAATTTTTCTTTAGAAGGAAGTATCTTATATATTTACCACAACCATTTTATGTCTTAGACAATCCTGGTACCCAACAGTGTCCAATAAAATTCTAGAAGCATTGGAAATGCTTACTAAATACTTCTCAAAGTGAATTAAATTTGTTTTTAATTTCAAATAAAGACTGCTTGAAAAGCATCATTTTTGCTGTTGTAGGTGGGATTTGAGAAGAGTGTTAATTAGATTCTTTCCATTTACCTCCACTTTAGCTGGTGGTCAGAAAGAGGAAACTCCCATAAGATGTGAAATAAAGAAATGATATCAGAAGAGAAGATATCACTCACTACAATTGGAGAAGGGATCAAGAGAGGTTTTATTTACTCATTGGTAGCCTCTATAGAGCCTTGATAACTGTATCCTCCCTAAAAGCCTTAATAACCCAATCACTCTTTTTGGCATTGATGCTACTTATCATCAATTTTCTACTTGCTAACAGTTCACTAGTTGCAAACCAAGCTCCAAAGTCTGCAGTCCGGTAGTAATGACAGTCATAAAGGAAATACTGGCCTTGAGGTGCTGTAGACGCTGTAAAAGCCAGAATTGTCTAGTCTCAACAATTTTTTAATGCTGCCATTAACAGTGCAGCCTTGGGCACAAGCTCTGCTCCTGGCTCAGAAAATGACACTATCATAGCTACCAAAATTTAGCCCTATAATAGACAGATTGTGCTGTTGGGGAATTCTCTCATCTACAATCTTCTGTGTTTCCATAGGGCAGGAATGAAATTTATCCTTTCACTGTGGAGCAACTTCATGGATCAAAGGGTTTGCTGAGTAAATGGATAGAGTAAACATGGGCAGTGTTTATCTGCCTCACGGGTGAAAGCCAACAAATTAATTTCAATCTCTTTAGCAGATGCATTGGCATTTCCAAAATGAGTGTGATAGCTACAAATATCTTTTATCTATCCGTTGAAGCATTTCAACGATTCTCTAAAATCCAGAGCCCTTAAATCTCATCTCGCTTCCACAGTGTCGAGGTAGCAAGTCTTACTTAGAGTTTTCCCCATTACAGTCTCTATTACCCTACCATTTACTGAGCACCAACTATGTTCCAAACATTCTAATGAGCACTTTGTTAAAAATATTTTATTCTTTTCATTTAATCCTCTTATATGACAACTTTCCAACCTCAGCATCAGTTTAAAATATTCTTAGCCTTCTTGATTTGAACCCAAACTTCAGGAGCTACTACCTCCACAACTATAGACTTCCCAATATCCTTGGGGCTTCTTTTATGCTTTCTAATATCCTGACATGTGTCAGGAATGAAACCTTCACAGAGTGACCAAAAATGATGACCTTCGATAATGGAAAACATGGGCAAGACATTAGCCTACTTATATTATGACTAAAGAACAGGATTGTGGGCTTTCTGGATGTGGAATGGCCAGATAGCTAGCCTTAGCAAATTTCACCCCAATAGCAACCTGTGTCGGTGAACTCCCTCATACTCTTAGTCGGGAAAACAGTGCTCCTTGCAGCATTTCTTTCCCTGTCTACATTACCTGGTACTTTACATATTGCCAAGCCCGCTTTTGAGGCAGGGCCCTGAGGTTTCCATATACTTCAGTGTGGCACCTCTCTGCTTTTGGTTTCATTCAATACCCCCTTTCTCCCTTCTACACCAGAGCCTTCATCATGCTACTTTTATTCAAAGAAAGAACACATGGTATATCTAGCAATGTTTAATTTCTCCGAGATCTAAGCCCCTAACCATTATTCACAGGAAATGTGTTTATTCTACTCCATGAGAAGAAGGGCTTGGAATGTAGAGCAAAAATATGGGTTTAGTGGCTTCTAGAGAAAGAAAACTAACATTCAATTTTATTTTAAAAGTTAGAACAGGTGTGCATGTAATTGGGAGGAAGTAGATCATAGTGGCGAGGCTATGTGCATTTTCAGGTCAGTCTGGCTGGTTTGAATCCATAGTCTGTCACTGTCTGGCTGAATAACCAAGGGTGGGAATTGGCAAATTTCTTCGGTTAAGGCTTGGTAGCAAATATCTTGACTTTGTGGGCCACACAGTCTCTTTCACAATTACTGAACTCCACCTTTGCATCATGAAAGCAACCACAGACATGCTAACAAACAAGTGTGGCTGTGTTCTCATAAAACTTTACTTAAAAAACAGACAGTGGGCTGGATTTGGTCCAAGACCTATATAGTTTGTCAACCACTGACCAGACCAAGTTACTTAACCTCTTGAATTTCATCTATAAAATAGAGATAATAAAACAATATAAATGCATGTAAACTACATAGAAATATACTTGGCACTCAAGAATTCTGCTGTTATTGATATTGTTACTATTAATAGTAATTGGATTTCCAGCTGTTCACTCAACATTTCCACTTGGTTATCTGACGACACTTCGACCTTAACAAATCCAAAACTGAACTCTTGATCTTCCCTGTCAAACACACCTCTCTCACAGACTCTTCCCCATTTCAGTTTGTTGTAATTTCATCCTTTCAGTTGCTTGAAACAGTACCTTGGAATCAATGTCCACTCTTCTTTCTCTCACACCCTATATCCAATCCATTAGGGCATTCTGTGGACTATACATCTAAACACATCCTCTCCCTCCTCCCAGCCACAGGGCAAGAATCAGAAAGAATACCTATTGAGTACTATGCATATTACCTTGGTGAAGAAATAATCTGCACATCAAACCCCTATGACATGCAGATTACCTGTATAACAAACCTACACATGTGCCCCTGAACCTAAAATAAAAGTTAGAAAAGATAAAACAAATACAGAATTATGAATATATATAGTCTGTAGATGCTAGATGCCTTGAAAAAGTATACAGTATCCATGAACGTATCTGGAGGTATGGGTTCCCAGAGAAGGAGTAGTCAGTGTAAATGCCTGACTTTTATTGTTTGTTTCCCCACTATATATAAACCCCATGAAGGTAGGAATATATTTTTCCTCCTGCTGATTCCTAAGCTCTTATATTTGTGCCTAACACATAGTATGTACCCAGAATACATCTGTTAAACAAAGAAATGAATGAAATATCATATTCTGCAAAAATCACAATCGTTGATGGATGTTGGCCTCTTTAAATTGTTCAAGGGGAAGGCAGTATAAAATTCAGATATATCTGATTCTAAAGGATTCTCCTTCATCCCCACCCCTTGTCGTTTTTCTCTATATCATTACACCCTGCAAAATACTTAACTGAATTTATTGACAAATATGTGGTAGTTGGATCTTCTCATGGTAGCTTAAAGGAAACCTTCCTTCCATCTTTCCTTTCTGGCCAGCTCCAGTATCCCTCCTGTGTTTCCTTAAAGTGTGTTAGCTTTTACTCTATTTGCAACTGTTTTTGAAAGCTTTGGCCTGATGAAGTCCAAGTAGATGGGCAATATTTTCATGAAAAGTATATAGTCATTATGGAGTCTTAAGAATTAAACATAGCGAATGAAATCATAACAAAGCATGCAGGAAATTTTCCAAGAAAAACATGAGGAAAGTAATGTAAATTTTGTGTGGCTAGTTAAGTTCCTATACCTTACCAGATGCAAGGTAGAAGATTTCTCCTCCTAACCAAAGAATAGTAAGACCAAGGCTGGAACTAGGGGGAGGTGAAGGAGACATTTGTCTCCAATGCAGAACTTCAGAACAGGCCCCAAACTCCATAGTCAAGAGAAATGCTATTTCAATGCAATATTCCAAAAGAATCAAATCAGCAAACTATGGAAAACTACCTATTTTTGTCAGTAAAGTTTAATTGGAAGAGACCTCTCCATTTCTGAGGGATATGGTGTCAACTCCTGAAGGCAAGCAGTAGGAAGCACTGTGGGCCATCTGACCAGCCAAGCTTTGTGGTCATCATTGATGCCCGCAACAGTCATAGCATCCAAATGACCCTGGTGCAACAGAAAAGAAAGTGACCCATAAAGCTAGTGACCTGCATTCTAGTCTTGGCATTACCACTATCCTTGTACAAGACTTGTAATCTCTTCATCCATGAATTAAAGGTTTAGACTTTATCATTTTCAAAAATTTTACTTCCAAAATTCTGTAAGTTGGCCAAATTTTCACTGAGTATTTAGTCATGTATTTTTCTTATTATTTTAATCCTCTGTGATCACACTTTCCTTTCATTTAACCAAGTTTCTTTCACTTCTTAAACTTTGTGAAGGTTGAATTCTGATACTGGTATAGTTAAAGCATAATCTGGATCAGCGTTTGAATCCCATAGTAAGTACTGACTTACTAGCACCTCCCTATAATGCCTTCTGTTCCCTTTTTCTGCAGAGGATCATGGTGCATCCTACAGTCTTTCTACTTTTGTTGCTCTCATTTTGCAAGTACTTTTATATTCATCATTCAGAATAATGATAACTTTATATGGGAGGCCCACTGAAGGCTCAATCTTACTTATCTCTGAAGTTGGGACCAAAGCGAATGGGTGCCTATCAGAACAATTTAAAGGAATTGAAAGGAAAAACATGGAAAGAACTCATTCAAATAGGCGAGACACTGCTTTCCTGAAGTGATGCATGCTTTACTTTGTTGAGTGGAATGAAGACAGGGAGTGACAGCAAAGAACCAGGAAATACATGGTTCAACACTCTTGACTTGATGCCGCCAATACCAAACTTCATCCAGTCTCTATCATAATTCAGATGTCTTTTCTACAAATCAATGTTAATTCACCACTATTTTCGCCATGTATTAAGAAATGTATTTAACTAGTATGTAAACAAAAAATAGGCTAAATTCCTGTTACTCAAGCATATCAATTTTTCTACACGAATAAGTCTATTTCTTACTTAGATGGCTAATGAATTTGACATTTATTAGACACTAATCTGAATCATTCCTTTGTCTGTCTTCCATATGTTCCATTGTCCCATGCAACACAAAAAGGCAGTCACAGCTCACATTAGCTTTTGAGCCAACCTGCAATAATCACAAGTTTACACATGTTTTCTTGTCAATAAAGAAGTTTTCCATTCATGGACCCATTTGGGCTCCCTTTGTCCACTCAGGAAACAATGTTCTAATCTGAGACTAATTGCAAGAACGCCCATACCTCATGCTAAACCCAGTGGCTACTAAGCCAATGGTCACTCAATCTAACACTATTTATCATTTGGGATGGCCTAGGAAACATTTCTTCAATTCTACTCAAAATGATAACTGCTTTGTCATTGCTCTTCAGGCAATGTTCTGTCCCAAGCTAACCTCTTCCAGAAGGATTTAAAGCCTGAAATCTTTTCTTTCCACGTTCACCCTCTCATCTTTTGCCTGCACGTTAGTCTCCGTCTTTATACAATTCTTCCAGGCAGTCGATCTTCTCAGAGAAACCAGAATCACAAAGTATCCAAGAAATTTTTCTGAAGAACTTGAAAGGATCCACCTGACAAAATACGCCACATGTTCTCTGAAACTCTTTTGTTCTTGTTGTTGTGTCACCTTTTATTTGACTAAAATTTTCCATCAAATTCTTTTAAGGGCTATTTTTCTCACCAAAATAATGCTTTTCAAAGCAGGAGTGTAGAGGAGGTGGAGCAAGATGGCAGAACAGAAAGCTCCGCCAATTTTCACCCCACCATCCCGCAACAAGGACACCAAGCTAACAACTATTTACGCAGAAAAAACACCTTAATAAGAATGAAACATCAAGTGAAGAGATAGTCTTGAATAGCTGATGCTACTCCTTCTCCACCCAGCAGCAGCAGAGTTGTGTGGAGACAACTGGGCATTGGGGGTGGAGGGAACACAACAATTCAGTGCTGTACAGAAGTGAAAACTGGACCAAATTCAGCTGACACTCACCCATGGAGGGAGCGTTTAAACCAGCCCTATCCAGAGGGGAACTGCTGGTCCTGGTGATCTGAACTTGAGTGCCTGCAAATCTCACCACTGAGGGCTACAGCACTCTCTGTCTCCATGTAAACTTGAAAGGCAGTCTAGGCCATAAAGACTGAGACCCTTAGGTGAGTACTAGTGCTGAACTATGCCCAGAGACAGCGGACTGAGGGGGCACACAACATACTGAAACACCAGCTGGGACAGCCAAGGGAGTGTGGCATCACTCCTCCCCTAACTGCAGGTTACATAGCTCACATTTCCAAAAAAGACCTCTTCCTTCTGCTTGGAGAGTGGAGAGGGAAGAGCAGGGAGGACTTTTTCTTACATCTTGAATACCAACTCAACCACAGCAAGGTAGAGCATTAGTCAGACATGAGGCCCCTGTTCCAGGCCCTGCTGTCAGACATTTCTAGATATACCCTGGGCCAGAAAGGAACCCACTGCCTTGAAGGAAAAAACCCAGTTCTGCCAGTATTCATTATCTGCTAAATGAAGAGTCCTCGGGCCCACAATATTACCAGCGATTCCCAGGTACTGCATTGAGGACCTTGGGTGAGCTTCTGCGACCTAGTTGGCTTCAAGTGAGACTTAGCTCCATCTCAGCTGAGATGGCTGTGGGGCAAAACTCCTTCTGTTTGAGAAAAGAGTAGGGAAAAGTAAAGGCGACTTTGTCTTGCACCTTAGGTATCACCACAACCACAGCGGGGCAGAGCACCAAGGGGGTTGTTGGGGTCCCCGATTCTAAGAACTGACTCTTGGACAGCATTCCTGGAACTGTCCTAGGCTAGAGGAAAGCCCACTGCCCTGAAGGATGAGTCCTAGGCCAGGCAGCATTCACTGCAAGTGGACTTAAGAGCCCTTGGGTGTTAAGGGAACATTGACTGTCAGTCTGGCAGTACTCTTTGCAGCCTGGATGGTGGTGGCTATGGGATGAGGCTCCTCTGCCTTTCCAAAGGGGAGGTAAGAGGGGGAAGGACTACCTCTTGTGGTTTGAATGCCAGATCAGCTGCAATACAATAGAACAAGTAGACATCTAAGGGTTTTGATTCTAGTCTCTGACTCCCAAATAGCACCTCTAGATCCACCTGGGACCTGGGGGACCTCACCATCCTGAAGGGAAAGAAACAGACCTGGCTGGTTTTACCACCTGCTGATTATAGAGCCCCAGGGCCTTGAGCAAACAGGCAGTAGCCAGGGACTGGTGACCGCAGGCCTTGCGTGAGACCTAGTACTCTGCTGAATTCAGGTCTGACCCAGCAGAGTCATAGTGGTGGTGGCAACAGGGATGCTTATGTTACTCCACCCCCAGCTTTAGGTGGCTCAGAACAGAGGCAGTAGATTCTGTTTGTTTGGAAGATAGTAAGGGAAGAGAACAAGAGTCTTCCTGGTGATCCAGAGAATTCTCCTGGATCTTGGCCGAGACCATCAAAGTTGTACCTCTATAAGTCTTCAAGAACCACAGCATTACTGGGCTTGTGGTGCCCCCTAAGGTAGAGGCAGCTTATATCACAACAGCCAAGTCCTTCCAAATACCTGGAAAGCCTTCCTAAGAAGGAGGGCTATGAATAAGCCTAGACAGTGAAGACTACAATAAATATCTAACTCTTTAATGACCAGACACAGAAGAACATCTATTAGTATCAACACCATCCAGGAAAACATGACCTCACCAAATGAACTAAATAAGGCACAGAGGACCAATACTGGAGAAACAGAGGTATGTGACCTTTCAGAAAGAGAATTCAAAATAGCTGTGTTGAGGAAACTCAAAGATATTCAAGATAACAACGAGAAAGAATTCAGAATTTTATCAGATAAATTTAACAAGGAGATTGATGTAATTAAAAGGAATCAAATAGATTATGGAGATGAAAAATGAAACTGAAATACTGCAGAATGCATCAGAGTCCTTTAATAGCAAAAATGATTAAGCAGAAGAAAGAATTAGTGAGCTCAAAGGCTATTTGAAAATATGTGATCAGAGGAGACAAAATAAAAATAATAAAAAACAATAAAGTACACCTACAGAATCTAGAAAATAGGCAAATCTAAGAGTTATTGACCTTAAAGAGAAGGTAGAAAAAGAGATAAGAGGAGAAAGTTTATTGAAAGGTATAATGACAAAGAACTTCCCCAACCTTGAGAAAGATACTAATATGGAAGGAAAAGAAGATTATAGAAAACCAAGCAGATTTAACCCAAAGAAGACCACCTCAAGGCATTTAATATTCAAACTCCCAAAGATCAAGGATAAAGGATTCTAAAAGCAGAAAGAGAAAAGAAGCAAATAACATAAAATGGAACTCTAATACCTCTGGCAGCAGAATTTTCATGAAAAACCTTACAGGCCAGCAGAGAGTAACATGGCATATTTAAAATGCTGAAGGAAAATTAAAAACTTTTTCCATAGAATACTGTATCTGCAGAAAATATCCTTCAAACATAAAGAAGAAATAAAGACTTTTCCAAATAAACAAAAGCTGAGGGATTTCATCAACACCAGACCTGTCCTACAAGAAATGCTAAAGGGAGTGTTTCAATCAGAAAGAAAAGGACATCAATGAGAAATAAGTGATCACCTGAAGGTATAAAACTCAATGGTAATAGTAAGTATACCGAAAAACACAGAATATTATAACATTGCAACTGTGGTGTGTAAACTACTATTGTGCTAAGTAGAAAGACTAAATGATGAACCAATAAAAAATAATAACTACAACAACATTTCAAGACATCCTGAATATTGAAAAAGTCAGTAAACAAGAAGTTTAAAAGCTAGAGGACAAAATTAAGCCATATAGTTTTTATGAATTTGCTTTTTCCTTGTTTGTTTGTTTATGCAAACAGTGGTAAGTTGTTGAAAGGTTAAAATGATGGCAAATGAAATAGTATTTGCAAGTCTCATGGTAACCTTAAGCCAAAACTTACTAGGGAGACACAAAAAATAAAAAACAAGAAACTAAATCATATCACTAAAAACAATCACTTTCATTAGAGGAAGACTGGAAGGAAATAAGGAAGAGAAGTCCACAAAACAACCAAAAAACAAATAAAATGGCAGGAGTATGCCCTTACTGATCACTAATAACATTACATGTAAATGGACCAAACTGTTTAATCAAAAGACATAGACTGGCTGAATGGATGAAAAAACAAGACTCACTAATCTGTTGCCTACAAGAAACACACTAAATCTATAAAGACACACATAGGCTGAAAATAAAGATATGAAAAAAGACATCCCATGCCAATGGAAATCAAAATAGAGCAGAAATTGCTCTACTTATATCAGAAAAAATAGATTTAAAGACCAAATTTATAAGAAAAAACAAAGAAAGTAAACTATAATGATAAAGGGGTCAATTCAGCAAGATAATATAATAATTTTAAATATATATAAGCCCAACACTGGAGCACCCAGATATATAAAGCAAACCTTATCAGAGGTAAAGAGAGAGATAGGCGCTGATACAATAATAGCTGGAAACTTCAACACCCCACTTTCAGCATTGGAGTGATCTTCCAGATAGAAAATCAACAAAGAAACATCAGACTTAATCTGCACTATAGACTAAATATATCTAATAAATATTTATAGAAGGTTTTATTCAATGGTTGCAGAATACACATTCTTCTCAGCACATGAATTATTCTCTAGGATAGATTATACATTAGGTTACAAAACAAGTCTTAAAACATTCAAAACAATTGAAATAATATCAATCATCTTCTCTGACCATAATGGAATAGAACAGAAATTAAAAACAAGAGGAATTTTGTAAACTATACAAATACATGGAAATTAAACAACATTCTTCTGAATTACCCATGGATCAATAAAGAAATTGGGAAGGAACTTGAACATTTCTTTGAAACAAATGATAGTGGAAATACGACATACCAAAACCTATGGGATACAGCAAAAGCAGTACTAAAAGAGAAAAATAAACAATCTAATGATGCATCTTTAAGAACTAGAAAAGCTAAAAGTAAACCAAATGCAAAATTAGTAGAAGAAAAGAAATAATAAAGATCAGAGCATAAATAAATTTGAAATTTAAAAATATGAATAAAAGGATTCAATGAAACCAAAGTTGGTTTTTCGAAAAAGTAAGCAAAATTGGGAAACCATTAGTCAGACCAAGAGAAAAAGAGGGCCAGGCATGGTGGCTCACACCTGTAATCCCAGCATTTTGGGAGGCCAAGGTGGGTGGATCATGAGGTCAGGAGTTTGAGACCAGCCTGACCAACATGGTGAAACCGTGTCTCTACTGAAAATACAAAAATCAGCCAGGCATGGTAGTGCGCACCTGTAATCCCAGCTACTCAGGGGGCTGAGGCAGGAGAATCACTTTAACCCGGGAGGCGAAGGTTGCAGTGAGCCGAGATTACACCACTGCACTCAGCCTGGGCAACAGAGCAAAACTCTGTCTCAAAAAACAAAAAAAAAAGAAGATCCAAATAAAATCAGAAACTAAAAACAAGATATTACAACTGATATCATAGAAATTAAAAGGCTCATTAGTGGCTACTATAAACAATGATATGCCAATAAATTGGAAAATCTGGAAGAAATGAACAAATTCCTAGATACATACAACCTACTGAGATTGAACCAGGAAGAAATCCAAAACCCGAATAGACCAATAACAAGTTATGAGTTCAAAGTCATAATAAAAAGTCTCCCTGTAAAGAAAAGTCTGGGACCCAATGGCTTCACTGCTGAATTGTAGCAAACATTTAAAGAAGAAATAATACCAATCCTACTCAAATTCTTGTGAATAAAAGAGGAGGAGGGAATACTTAAAAACTCATTCTATGAGACCAGTATTATGCTGATACCAAAACCAGACAAAAACACATCAAAAGAAAGAAAGAAAAACAAAAAGGGGGGCCAACATCTCTGATAAATATTGATGTAAAAATCCTCAACAAAATACTAGCAATCTAAATTCAACAATATATTAGAAAGATCATCCCTCATAACCAAGTGGGATTTATCTCTAGGATGCAAGGATGATTCAACATATGCAAATTAATCAGTGTGATGCATCATATCAAGAGTTATTCAACATAATACTAGAAGTCCTAGCTAGAGCAATCAGACAGGAGAAAGATATAAAAAGCATTCAGATTGGAAAGGAAGAAATCAAATTATCCTTGTTTGCAGATGATATGATCTTACATTTGGAAAAACCTCAAGACTCCACAAGAAAACTATTATATCTGATAAACTCAGTAAAGTTTCAGGATACAAAATCAACATACAAAAATCAGTAGCATTCTATATGTCAAGAGTGAACAATGTGAAAAAGAAATAAAATAATAAGTACTCCCATTTACAATCACCAGAAATAAAATTGAATACCTACAAATAACCTTAACCAAATAAGTAAAAGATCTCTACAATGACAATTATAAAACACTGATGAAAGGAATTGAACAGGACAGCAAAAAATGGAAAAATATTCCATGTTCATTAATTGTAAGAATCAATATTGTTAAAATGTCCATGCTACCCAAAGCAATCTATACATTCAATGCAATCTCTATCAAAATACCAATGATATTCTTCACAGAAATACAAAAAATCTTTTCTTTTTTCTTTTTTTAGAGTCTCGCTGTGTCACCCATGCTGGAATGCAGTGGCACAATCTTGGCTTACTGCAATCTCTGCCTCCTGGGTTCAAGTGATTCTCCTGCTTCAGCCTCCTGAGTAGCTGGGTTTACAGGTGTCTGCCACCATGCCCAGCTAATTTTTGTATTTTCAATAGAGACAGGGTTTTGCCAAGTTGGCCAGGCTGGTCTCGAACTCCTGACCTCAGGTCATCTGCCTGCCTTGGCCTCCCAAAGTACTGGGATTACAGGCTTGAGCCACTGTGACTGGCCCAATCTTAACATTTTCGTGGAGCCACAAAGACCCAGAATAGCCAAAACTATCCTAAAAACAAAACAAAAACTGAAAAAGCTGGTGGAATCACATTACCTACCTTCAAATTGTACTACAGAGCTGTAGTAACCAAAACAGTGTGGTACTGGCATAAAAACAGACACAAAGACCAATAGAAAGAATATATATCCTAGAAATAAATCCGCACACCTACAGTGAACTCATTTTTGACAAAGGTGCCAAGAATATACACTGGAAAAAAGATAGTGTCTTCAATAAATTGTGCCGGGAAAACTGGATATCCATATTCAGAAGAAGGAAACTAAACCCCTATCTCTTGCCATATACAAAAATCAAATCAGAATTGATTGAAGTCATAAATTTAACATCTCAATCTATGAAACTATTACAAGAAAACACTGGGAAAATCTCCAGGACATTGATCTGGGCAAAGATTTCTTAAGCAAGCAATACCCCAGAAACACAGGCAACCAAAGCAAAAATGGATAAAGGGGATCACATCAAGTTAAAAAGCTTCTGTACAACAAAGGATACAGTCAACAAAATAAAGAGACAACCCACAGAATGGGAGAAAATATTTGCAAACTACTCATCTAGCACATGATTAATAACCAAAATACATAAGGAGCTCAAATAAATGAAACCTAATAATTTGATTTAAAAAATGGGCAAAATATTTGAATAGATGTTTCTCAAAAGAAGACAAATGACAGCATATGAAAAGATGATCAATGTCATTGATCATCAGAGAAATACAAATCAAAACTACAATGAGATATCATCTCACCCCAATTAAAGTGGCTTATATCCAAAAGACAAATGCTGGCGAGGATATGAAGAAAGGGGAACACTTATACACTGTTGGTGGGAATGTAAATTAGTGCAACCACTATGGAGAATAATTTGGAGGTTCCTCAAAAGACTGAAAATTTAGCTACCATAGAACCCAGTAATCTCACTGCTAGGTGTATGCCCAAAAGAAAGGAAATCAGTATATTAAAGGGATACCTTGTACTCCTATGTTTGTTGCAGCACTGTTTACAATAGCTATGATTTGGAAGCAACCTCAGTGTCCACCAACAGATGAATGGATAAAGAAAATGTGACACATATACACAGTGGAGTACTATTCAGCCATAAAAAAAGAATGAGATCCAGTAATTTGAAAAAACATGCATAGAACTGGAGATGATTGTGTTACTTGAAATAAACCCAGCACAGAAGGACAAATATCACATGTTCTCACTTACTTGTGGGATCTACAAATGTAAAAATTAAACAATTAAACTCATGGGCATAAAGAGTAAAAAGATGGTTGCCAAAGACTGGGAAGGGGAATAGGGAGCTTGGGGTGGGAGAGGTGGGGATGATTAATGGGTACAAAAGTAAATAGTTGGAAAGAATGAGTAAGACGTACTATTTGGTGGCACAATAGAATGACTATAGTCAACAATAACTTAATTGTACATTTTGAAATAACTTAAAGATTATATTTGGAATGTTTGCAACTCAGAGGGTAAATGTTTGAGGAGATAGTTACCCCATTCTCTATGATGTGCTTATTTCATGTTGAATGCCTATATCAAAACATCTCATGTACCCCATAAATATATACACTTACGATGTACCCACAAAAATTAAATAAAAACAAAAAATAAAGAATTAATGAACCTAAATAAAAACAAAGCAGGAGTGCCTTGTTGTCCATGAAGATGGGTTTCCTTAAGTAAAAACATTTTAAAATCTCTTTGTGTTTGTAAAACAATATTATGACTAGAATAATTTGTTTTTAAAATAAGTATTATCTATAATCTCACTAACTGAACATAGTAATAATTTCATTTCTAATTATTCTTTTCCAACCTGAGTCTCCATGTTTATATGTATTTTACAAGTTGCAATATTTGTGTATGAGCAAGCTCTCTTACCTTCAGTCATGGGACTTTCCCATTATACAGTCTTCACTGGCACCACTTTTTAATATTAGTGGATAGAAGTACAGATTTCTTACATGTATACATTGTGTAGTGGTAAATTCTGGGTTTTTAATGTACCCATCACCCAAATAGTGAACAGTGTACTCAACAGGTAATTTTTTAACCTTCACTCTCCTCCAATCTTCTGAAGTCTCTGATGTCTATTATTCTACCCTGTATGTATATGTGTACCTATTTTCTATCTCCCACTTAAGTGAGATCATGAGATATCTGACTTTCTTTTTCTGAGTTTTTTCAGTTAGGATAATTGCCTCTAGTTCCATCCATGTTGCTGCAAAAGACATGATTTTATTCTTTTTTATGGCCGAGTAGTATTCCATGGTATATATACACCATATTTTCTTTATGCAATCCTCCATTGATGGACACTTAGGTTGATTCCATATTTTTGCTATTGTGAATGGTGTTGCAATAAACATACTAGTGCAGTTATCTTTCTGATCGAATGATTTTTCCCCTTTGGATATATATCCAGTAGTAGAATTGCTCAATAGAATAGTAGTTCTATTTTTAGTTCTTTGAGAAATCTTCACACCGTTTTTCATAAAGGTTTTAATAATTTACATTCTCACCAACAGTGTATAAACGTTCCCTTTTCTCTGCATTATCAACATCTGTCATTTGTTGACTTTTCAATAATAGCCATCCTGACAGGTACAAGATGGTATCTCTCTGTATTCTTAATTTGCATTTCTGATTAGTGACATTGAGCATTTTTTCATATGTTTGTTGGCTGCTTATATGTCTTCTTGAAGAATGTCTGTTCATGCCCTTTGCCCACTTTTTAATGGGGTTGTTTGTTGTTTTCTTGTTGAGCTGTTTGACTTCCTTGTAGATTCTGGATATTACCCTTTTGTCGGGTGCATAGTGAAAATATTTTTTTCCTATCCTGTAGATTGTCTGTTTATTTTGTTTATCATGTCTTTTGCTGTGACATCATTTTAAATGGCAGCTTACAAATGCTCTAGATGACTACATAGTCATTTGTGGTAGTAGTGTTCTGTGTTGTCCTAACATTGGTAAAATATCTTTGGGTGGTGTGTACTCAATTTCCATTTTCACTTACTGTCTTTTTACATGTGCCTGCTACAGAGACAATTTTTTGGATACTTTGAAGCTTGGATTATAGGTAATTGTGTGACTTTTTTCCTTGTGTTCTCTATATTTCTGCCCCATGGAATACAAAGATGGAGCTGAAGTATCTGTCTTGCAACAATAGGACTACAATTATGACGATACTGTGAGCATGCTAAGGATGGCAGAGCAGGATGACAGAGAGAGCTTGAATTATTGAGATGTTGCACTGGCCTTGTACTACCTAACTCCAGATTTTAGATTGTAAAGACAAATAATCTCTTCTATTTTAAAGCATTGTTATTATATTTTCTGTTATTTGCAACTGTACTTATTCCTTAATGATTCAGTTTTAATAAGCCATAAGATTCATTTTGATATACCTGCAGAAATCATACCATTGAATCATTCAGTTGTAACACAGAAATGGCGCTAACCATGACCCTGGGGATACCATGGTAGCAAGTCCCATGGGGTTCTCTGTATGCCTATTGGCTCTCCTCCTACGATTTAGATAACAGACTCTGGGATTGGAAACGCGTTTCAGTTTCTTTCCATTAGATTTATAAATCAAAGCATACCATTTAAGTAAGAATGTGTATTGAAAATTGCTAGTGCTCCACAAGGCTATGGAAATTTGACCCAAGTATAGGTTAAGTCTATAGAATTACAGCTACCCTCAGTTTCCTTACCAATGTGTGCAACCCAGTAGGCCATAAATCAGCACACCATTCAAACCAATGTTGTTTATTTTTTGGTTTAACATTTGTTAGAGAGAAGCTAAGTGTCTATTCATAAAGTGTATACTCCATTCTATATAGTCAAAATAAGACATTTATTTAAATGTATTAATATAATACAATGCTGTAATTTATTTGGAATTACCTTTATGTGACCACATTTTGGCAGTCACAACAGATTACAGGTGGTCATTGTCAACTTACAATAAACAGAAGCAACTGGCATGTGTAAAGAAACAAAATAGCTCCCAAATACTTTTATGTAGATTACATGCTTGCTGCTTTTCTGTAATTACTGTTCTCTTTTTTTGCAATGCATATGAAATAGCTCCACATTTAGCTCTTAGGATCAACCTTCAGTCTTGCTGGAATGGCATTCTTATTCATGCTTTGGTTTCTGCTCAACTTACCCAACTGGCGAATTCCAGTTCAGCGTTGGTGGGTTTTGTTTTGTTTCTGTTTGTTTTCTTTTTCTGTTGTTGTTGCTTTATGTTGCTCTTTTCCTTTTCTTCCCCCTTTCTTCTTTTCTCCTTCCTTATCTTCCTTTAGTCCCTCTCTGAGGGGCATCACATGGTTCTGAGGGAGGAAACTACACTGACAGTTTTTGTCCATTATGGATAGAGTTCCTTGTGGACACCTATGTTACCGGGAATCATTTTTCTAATTCATTTCTGTGATGGCTTAGAACCCCTTAGTCTGGCCCCTCTAGTAGCTGCCATTCAAATTCTTAGTCTAGTCTAAGAGATTGACCAAAATATATATATCAGGTATGGTGAGCTGTGAAGATAAGATTTGGGGTTTCCCAGTAAAACATTAACAGAAAATATTATCCGCATGTTGTTTAATTTTAAATATGAATATTTGGTTTATTGAAGTCAATACAACAATCTATTTTTTCTTATTTTAAGTTATACTTGCAAATCTCTTCTTGTACTTATAAAATTAACAAAAATGTCCCTCAGTTTTAAAGGAACTTCAACTAGTATGCTGTCCAATTTAAAGCTTTAAGTTTTATTTTATTTTTGAGATGGAGTTTTGCTCTTGTCACTTAGGCTGGAGTGCAATGGTGTGATCTTGGCTCGCTGCAACCCCATTCTCCCAGGTTCAAGGGATTCTCCTGCCTCAACCTCCCGAGTAGCTGGGATTACAGGCGCCCACCACCACGCCTGGCTAATTTGTTGTATTTTTAGTAGAGATGGGGTTTCACCATGTTGGCCAGGCTGATTTCGAAGTCCTGATCTCAGGTGATCCACCCACCTTGGCCTCCCAAAGTGCTGGGATTACAGGCGTGAGCCACTGTGCCTGGCCTATTTTTTTGAGACTGAGTCTTGCTCTCTCGCCCAGGCTGGAGTGCAGTGGCACGATCTCGACTCACTGCAACCTCAGCCTCCCAGGTTCAAACAGTTCTTGTGCCTCAGCCTCCAGAGTAGCTGGGATTACAGGGGCCTGCCACCATGCCCAGGTAATTTTTTTTTTTTTTTTTTGAGACGGAGTCTTGCACTGTTGCCCAGACTGGAGTGCAGTCGTGTGATCTTGGCTCACTGCAAGCTCTACCTCCTGGGTTCATGGCATTCTCCTGCCTCAGTCTCCCGAGTAGCTGGGATTACAGGTGCCCACCACCACGCCTGGCTAATTTGTTGCATTTTTAGTGGAGATGGGGTTTCACCATTGTGGCCAGGCTGGTCTCAAACTCCTGACCTCAAGTGTTTCAGCTGCGTCAGCCTTCCACAGTGTTGGGATTACAGGCGTGAACCACTGAGCCTAGCTCAGCTTTAAGTTTTAAACTCCTGTATTTTAAGCTCACCTTATAAACTTAGCGCATTAAAACATAAAATTTTCTTTTTAAGAATTTCAAATAACTAACAAGCAAATAAAACTTTTAGAGCACCTAAATTACTCTTTCAAATCTATAAACTTATGAAACTTATTTAAATTTTAAATTTGTATTAAGCAGTTCCACAATGAATATATATGTTTGTGTGTGTGTGTGTGTGTGTGTATTTCAACCTCAAATCACGTCCAAATCAATTACTCAGTTATACATTTCACAATGGAATCATAAAGCTGATATGTTACTCTCAAAGGCAAAATTCTTTTTGATGTTACAAATTCTTAAAATATCAAGCATGTACTTAATATAAAACATTAGTACCATAATTTTCTTAAACATGTCTACATTTATTTCCAACTTTTCTCAAGAATAAAAGATTCTTATTTGCTAATAAGACAATTATATTATCTGGATGGTTTTGAGGTTATCTTCTTAACTAGTTAAAGTTACAGAAGAAATAGAGATACGGTCTTGTTTAAAATTTATTTGCATGCTTTTTAATGGTCACTGTGACAAGGACTCTAAAACTTAAACAGGGCAGACTGCCCACAATCCTGAGCATGAGTTCTATCAGTATCTTATTCTTCTGTCTATTCAAGGAACTTTACAACTCACTCTGCCTTACCGTTTGATTCGATTCAACTGCATGGCTCCATTCTGAATTTTCGTTTATTATTCCTCTAACTATAAGTACTACACAGCTTATGAAATTGTTTGATACCACGTATCTCTAGAGTCAGACGTCTTATTTTAATGACATGAACAAAAGATTCAGGTTTATACTTTGTAAAAAGACAGAGAAAGGTACTTAGGAAAGTAAAAGACCAGAATTTATTTAGCTAGTGTACTCAGAGGGTATTTTTACCGTGTTAAGCTCAGAACCATTGTTACCCACAGAAAACACTTCCTAATTTTTTTTTTCATTCATACGTACATTTAATCAATACTTATTAATATCCATCACTGTCCAGTCCCTGGAACTAAGAAAGGAAGAAATAGATGAAATAAACTGATCATTTAAACATTTACGATAGACCAGAAATTTTATCTGCATCTAATAACGCCGTGAAGTAGGAACCACCAGTTTTATTTTACAGATGAGGAAAATAAAGCTCACAGGCGATGAGAAAATTTTCCATTTTCTATATTAACAAAGCTATCAAGTGACCAAAACCAGATAGGAACTTAGTAATGGCTGGATCTAAAATGTAAATCCTCTGCCTGCAGAGAGGAGTTCATCATTTAGGGAATGGAAGTTGTCAGTAAAGGTGCAAAAGGACAAGAACAGATGTAGCAGAGAACTGAAAAGTAGAAAGCCTAATGCTTATGACCTTGCTGCTGGAACTCAGCTTGAGGGGTGTGCGTGTGTGAGAAAGTAAATGTTGCAGATGAAAGTACTAGCCATGTCAGTAAAACCTTCCTGGAATCTCTGTTTCTAGGAAACAAATACAAGAATGTTTACCACCAAAGATAAAGTGGCAATCAATCAATACAGAGTGAGTATGAGAGAGGCTCCCACATAGCCCTCGGATAAACTAAGTTTTTAAGTTCGTGCTTATCATATCCATTGTCTTCACAAAAGCATTAAATTATCTTCTACGACTGCTTCATAGGAGAGGGTTATTTTATTATTTTTTCAACAGTCTCCTTCTGTCACCCAAGCTGGAGGGCAGTGGCATGATTGTAGCTCAC
This sequence comes from Papio anubis, assembly GCF_008728515.1. NCBI lineage: Eukaryota > Metazoa > Chordata > Mammalia > Primates > Cercopithecidae > Papio > Papio anubis. The sequence continues at coordinate 172,888,907 of NC_044977.1, read as the reverse complement.
TGTAGCCTCAAACTCCTGGGCTCAAGCAATCCTTTCGCCTCAGCCTCCTGAGTAGCTGGGACCACAGGTGTGTGCCACAGTCTCAGCTGATTAAAAAAAATTTTTGTTTTTTTTTTTTTTTTAGAGGTGTCACTATGTTGATCAGGTTGATCTCAAACACCTTAGCCTTCCAAAGTGTTGAGATTACAGGCGTGAGCCAACGTGCCTCACCAGGACAGGGTTATTTTATTGAGAAATTGTAGTTACACTGTGACTGCACTAACCTTTTGGCTTTCTTTGATATCTGTGTTTGGGAGCAGTTTAATACTGACTACTATCGTAGCACATTTTCTAACCATGCAGTGGCAGCTCGCTGAATTACAGGCATCACGCCTAGGAAGAAGTGACTTTTTCCTCACTGCACTTCTTGATAGAGTAAACCACCTTAAACTTAAACCTAAGTTTAAACCCATTCTAAAGTGAGCTCCTCTCATGCTTCATATTCATACTAACTTCTTGCTTATCTAGACCTCTTTTTCTATGTGCCCATAGTCTGTATACGTTCTTCCTTTGGACTATTCCACTGTTTCTTGCCCTTTCAGAGTAAAGAAGGAAAAGAAAAAGTTCAGTAAGTTAATGCTGTCTTGGCTAAGAGCCTCTGTTGTAAGAATGTGTTTTGGGTTTTGATTTGCATGACCGATGTGGTCTCTAATTTGTTTTCAACAGGACCAGCCAAACTCATCCCAGCTCCTGTCACAGCCACTCTGCTTTTTCTGTCATCTTTTCTATTATGTGCCAACTTTGAAACCGTACATTTTACATAGAATGCTATTCACACTCTGGTTTTCAAATAACAGTTTAATTGATTTAGAATGGCTGTATAGAAACATGGTGCCTCATGGACATTCTAAAATTAGAATTCCTAAGTGCAGAATCTGTTTCTATCATGTCCCAGCTGTGTGATCTTGTGCAAAGCATTGAAACTTTTTGTGCCTCAGTTTCGCACTCTAAAATAGAAACAGTTTTGTCTCTCCTTCATAAGTTTACTGGGAGGATTAAATTACTAAATACATCTAAAGCCTTTGGAAGCATGTCAGTTGCATACCTAGTGCTAGATAAATGTTTGTTATCAGTCTTTTTTTTTTTTTTTTTTTAGAGAAAGGGCTGGCGTAGTTTGAATATAGGATATAACCTTTAGGGGGAGAGTTCTGCACTGGGTTTTCCATAGACCCTGAACCCATGATTAAATGAGTCAGCTGTAGATTTAGTTGTAAGTGATTAGAATGAGTAATGTGCAGGATTTATTTCCATTTGGCCTGGATCCTCATCTCCTGCCAACAGTGTCCCTCTTCCATGATCAGAGCTCTCTTTGAATAAAAATTTAAAACTAAACAACCACAATAGCAACCAAAAGTCAGCCGTATCAAAGGATAGAATAGGAGCTAAGCAAACAAGGTATCTTGATTTGGTTTTGTGAGTTCCATGTTTTCAGACACAGGGGGTAACTGAGTTACATTTTCTCCATGGGCTTGCTGGAAAGGTGAGCCCATGATACTAACTTTTCTGGAGGTGGGTTATTTTTGGAGTTCAGCTCTTATGGCATTAACCAAGTTCTAAATTGTAAATTATCCTGAGTCAGCTGATTGTGAATGAATAAACAATAAAAGGCCTTATTCTCTGAGGACTGGGTCTGGTATTTCTGTCTCTTTCAGAGGTTTGACCAAGTGTGAGGTTTGGGAATGGGAACCCAGGCATGCCATCTGGCCAGCCAGCTTTCCCTCCCTCATTCCTCTTTAGTGGGGTTTTCCATTGTGTTTCTTGTTGCATCTGTTTGGTGGGTGAATACCAATCCCAGCCAACATCTCCCCACTCTGTTACAAATGCCACACTCATTATCTGTTTAGCAGACAAAGGCTACTGTTCTAGGGCCAGGAGTCCATGCTGTATAATCCTGGCTAGCCCAGATGGTGTGGGCATGGTTTCAGAATTTTGGAGTTAGAAAAGACCAAATACATCTTCTCTACCAACATTATTCAACAGAACTTTCTGTGATGATGGAAATGGTTTATAATCTGTGCTGTCAATATGGTAGCCACTAGCTACACATGGCATTGAAATTTGAGTAGTGTGACTGATAAAGTAAATTTTAATTTAATTCACGCATAACTAGGGATTATTACATTGGTCAAGTTGGAATTTTTTACTTATTTTACAAATGATAAAGCTAAGACCCCAAAAGAGGAAGAGTGAGTTGTTCAAAGTCATATAGTAGATACACAGCACAGCTGGGATTAGTGATTGGAAATACCCACTTCCATACTAGTGCTTTCTCTTTCTTACAATCCCAAAGCCATGAACACAGTTCTAGAATCCCACTGGTATCGATAAAACACCAGAGTCTCTTATTTTTGTGAGATCCAGTATCCAGGAGGCAGTTCCCCCATCATCACCACCTTCCTGACATGCTCTTCTTTTGTGACTATCAGGGGTGGGGAGTGCTGTTTCTGCTTACTCTACGGACAAGATTTCAACAAAGGCTGGAGTGGATGAAGCACTCAGTAACTTAATCTGCAGCCCAACAGTTTTTCTCCTCCTTCAAGGATAATGTGAGCTCATTTGCATTAGGCTCTGCGTCTGGGTCCCTCTGGAAAACTCTAGATGGTGAGATGTAACCATTTCCTTGAAAACGTTCCACACAGCATCTTCTGGGATTTGTCAACAGTCTCAGCAAATCCCATGGTAAATAATATTCTGAATGTTTGGCACATTTCAAAGCAAATTTTTCTCGTCAGGGTTTTGCTGGCCTGTGGGTGGTTTCTTATAAGAACATCAGTATTCATTGACATATTCATTTTTAAAACACTAGAAATTGACACTCATGTGGAGTGTGGCTAAGGGTTTGAGTCCTAGAAGATTTTAAGCTGCCAAGTGAAGAGGTTAAAAAAAAATCCCTTCCTGTAATTAGATACACAAAACCACCATGAGATTGAATATTTCACAGTTATCTAGCCCTCTAGGACACTAAAACTGTATTCAGAGCCCTTGATCCTGAAACATGTTCTCTTGCACTGTATTGACAAGTTGACCAGAACTAAAAGAGATACTAGAGTAATCACATTTGCACCTCTTCCCTCTTGCTTCTTGTTCTTTTGATGATATAGTCCAGAGGGTCCCTATAAGACTTTCAAGCATATCCCCACACTTTTTGTTTCTCTCACATAATTTTTCCTGACTGGGAACATTTTATAGCCAAACCTATTTTTCCCTTGCCTACAGTAAGAACTTGATAATGCACTTTTAAATATTTAACTTATATGATTATTTTGCATATGTCTTTCATCTCTTTGCAGGGATTAAATATGCATGGGGAATAGTAAACAATTCCTGTGGAATTTCTTTCTGAACAAAGAGTTTCTTTAGTCTATGGTAGACCCTGAGGGTATCCCCTGAGTAATCTTGAGCCAAAAAGAATGCCCTATAAGGGCCATCATAACCAAGAATCTGTAAAGAACAAGGCAAAGGAAGGACAGAGGGTTTAAAAGGAAACAGAATTTTTCTTTTCAATTAAGAAGCTACAACATATTTCTATCTCTCTTCAGTGTGAAGGGTAGAAGGCTCCCAGCAAAGGTGCATGTTTATATGAGTGGAATCTATGTTCTTATTTGGAAGGTCGGGGAAGGAGTTTTCTTTCTACTTATAATAATCTCAAAATCTGATTCAGATGCAAAAACTTGGTTACCTGATGGAGAGGTAGATGGCTGATACCAGAGCCCTTTGGGATCACTTCAGCAGACCAGTAATGACTCAGATTTCTCCACAGAACAAAAGAAACTTAGTGGGATATTTAATTCTGAACTTCTTAATGGCATATTATGGAAACACTGTGCATATATGCAGTGAACTGGAAGGCTGTGGAGGTTCTGGATAATTTCAGCATGGACAAGCAGTGAAGATAATACTGGTGCAATGAGCTCTCTTCTCTCTTTAACCCAGTTTGTGGTGTCAACACCATGGTCACTATGGTTTACACAGCAGATCCAAAAAAAATCACCAAAGTAGGAATTAGCTTTGGTGAATAGGTATTAGCAGGCTTTGGAGTCAAGTTAGCCAGGCTTGAGTTTGGTTGTAGTCTGCGTAACCCAGGGAAAATTGCTGATCTTTCTAAGCCTTTGTTTTTCCATCTTTAAGTTGCAGCTAACAGTATTCAATTTGAAGGGGTTCTTATGAGAAATTACATACTGTATATCAGTGCAGAGCTTGACATGTCACTATCAAACATGAACAACCATCACAAAGTTTCAATATCTACATTTTTCCTAAAACTAATAATTAGCTTATGTGAAAACTATGTAACTTTCACTGGCATGTCTTAAAAATATGGACCACACTTTCTACTTACCCAGAACTTCCCAGCCTGTGGCTGCCAAAGGGGAAAATAGCAGTGACATTAAATTCCCCTGCTTCTTGCTCCTTTTGCTCAAACCCTTCTGGGGAGGGCTCCCATGTGCTCCTGCATAAGTCTGCATTGCCAGTCACTTTATTTGAAATCTGTCATTGCCACAGTAGGCCCGAGAGCACTCGTATTGATGTGGCTGACAACCTGACAAAGTTTAAGCTGTCCTTAATAAATGGATAAACATAATATCTCACCTTTTATCAAAGTTACTTAAATGACTGAAAAATAATCAAATAGCCAAATCCTTTTGAAAAATGGTTTTACACACTAACATACTTCTTTTTTCATCTGATACGCCTCCCTGGGGGGAGGTGGACATTGCCTCTCTTTAGAATCACCTGCTGTCTGGACTTCCATTGTAGCAGGTAAAGACATGTTTGTTCTTTCATGTTACACACTGTTAGACAGAGACTCACATGGTGCTGCTTGGTTCATAGAGCTTTTCAGAAAATTGCCATCTCGACACAAGGCTCACATATAAATCTGTGGTTCCTGGTGCTGCAAAGCAATGATGCATACTTGTGATACAATACACAGTCCTTGGAGGTGCCATCTCCATAGATGATGATGCAGAATTAGTTTTAAAGGATGTGATGATAGAATGAAATGACATATATCAATAGGTTTTGTGAGATGGGAAGAACTATCAAAAACTAAAGTATTGTAACTATTTCTTTAGAGGGAAGTATGAATGAGCTGTAGATTATGTAGAATCTTGAGAGGAGTTAATAGTTTTCAAAACAACAGGCCAGCCAGTGCCCAAAGGATGACAGCTGCTGAGCCCTTTAAAGCAACAGTAGTGAAAATGCCATTTACAAAAGTAGGCTGTATCTGCTAGACTTGGCATTTTGATAGTTAATTCATTGTTTGGTGTAATTAAATGCTGGTAGTAAATATTCAGACATTCCAGTGAACTGGCCAAGTGATGTGAGATTTAAAATTAGCATTAGGTCAGGAGGCAGGAAGTCAAACTCAACAATCAACATAGGTGCTATGGGTGCCATGAGGGCAGCTAGAGGATAAAGACTTGAAATCAAATGGAGTGAATCAGCTGTTAGTGTAGAAGCATGATAGGTAAAGAGAATTCACTCCTTCCTCCATGAGCTGAAGGGCAATGGTACTCCAGAACAAATTCTTTGAATGATCATCCAGTTGGGTTATAGTATCCAAGACAGATTTCACCCCTAAAAAATGTAGTCCATGAAGAAGCAGTATCAAAATAACCTGAGCTCTTGTTAAAAATACATAGCCTCAGATCCCATGCCAACTCCAAGACCTCCTGAATCAGAATCTGCATCTTAGCCAGATCTCCAGGTATTCAAATATACTCAAGTTTAAAAAACACTGACTTGGAATTATTTTGTTAGGAAGCAACATAAACTGGCTCTGTTTAAGCTTCAAGGGGGGATTTATCAGAAAAACTTTGGGGGGCTCAAAGAATAGAAGGAAGGGTTGACTATACAAGAGTAATGAAAAAAAGTAATCTCAACAGCATGGAAAACAGAAACTTCTTTCCAGAATGTAACCATAACAAAAAACGGCTCTACTAATCTTCCTTCCTTCCTTCCTTCCTTCCTTTTTCTTCCTTCTTTCATTCCTTCCTTCTTTTCCTCTTTTCCTTCCCTTTCCTTCCTTCCCTTCCTTCTTTTACTCCTCTCCTTTGCCTTCCCTCCCCTCCCCTCCCCTTCCCTTCCTTTCCCTTCCCTTTCCTTCCCTTCCCTCTCTCCCTCCCTCTTTCCTTCCTTCCTTCCCTACTTCCTTCCTTCCTTGCTTTCTTCCTTCCTTCCCTTCCCTCTCTCCCTTCCATTCATTAAGCAAATATTCATTGAATGCCTACTATTTGCTCAATGCAGTGATAGGCAATAGGGATCCGATGAACATAACTGAACTAGCCTCTATTCTCATGGGATTTACAGCCCCATGAGGAATGTAGACTGGATAGAGAATGTAGAATTAATGAAGTAATCACACAAATATCAGCATAATTAAAACTATTTGTATTTCAAGGATAGGCAAATTATTTTATTAAAATATGCATATTAGAACAACCTGTCCCTAGTTACCTTCCTAGTTATAATTGGAAGTTACAATTGAGTGTTACAATTGGAAGGCTAATTAGAAGTTTACAAAGCAACAATGGGATAAAGAATATTTTACATGAATGAGAAGCATATGCCCTGAGGTTGGAACAGAATGGATTTGTGTAGTGACTAGATCACAGAAGGCCTTAAAAGCTGCATGTAAGAGAAACATTTCTGTTAACCAAACCCCTACCTTTTCCTCCTGGGCCTACAGCCAGATTTGCAGTGAGGGGCAGCCATCTGAGTAGGTTCTGGCTAATGAAATATGGGTGGAAATTAATAAGGATCACCTCTAGGCCTTAAACCTCCTACTGGAACCCCACTCTTTCTTATTTTATCTGCTACTCATTAACAAAACTCTAAAGAGTGGTGGAGCCTCAAATTAGAAGGTACATAATCCCTGAATGACTGCACGGAACAGAGCCATTCTCTGCCAACTTGTTTGGATTGGAAATGAAGCTAAACCTTTATTAGATTAAACCACTGATATGTCGGGGCTGTTTCAGCCTTAGCTTACCCTGGCTAATATGCCCACTAAAGATTTTGCCCTTTATCCTGAGAGCTGTGAAAAAGGCTTGGAATATTTCCAGTGGAAGAGGTCCTAGTCCCAGTTTTATTTTCCCTGCATGGATGAGTCATTTACCTATAGGTCAATCAACTATAACCACAAATCACATTACACAGCACAGAAAATTTCCAGTAGGAACTCAGCACTGCGTAATTTGGAACCATTCATGGTGATGAGAGATTTGTATGCTGAAAAACTACCCAAAGTGTTTTCTCCTATAACATCCAACCCATGGGTTAAATAGATTTGAAGGTGAGGGCTCAAGAGAAGGGAGAGATTGCGATTCATGCATGAGCAAGGCACACCTTTCTGCTAGGACAGTGGCCTTTCAAAGTGTGGCCTAATAGCAACATGAAATCCTAATTAGAGGAATGCAAATCATCACCTGAATCATGTAGATTTCTGGGGCAGGCCTCAGCAATCTGTATCTATGGGCTGAAAAGTCTTCCAGGTAATTCTAATGCATGCTAGAACTCCATGTGCTAAGCTGATAATAATAATAATTAATAGAGAGGGGAAAACTCTATGTAAGAAGTTGCTGTTTATGAGAGCATTTTCATACATACCACCATTTTAATAGCATAAAGTTTTCTAATGGCTTTCCTGGCATTTTCTGATTCCTTCTCTGCTCTTCCAGTGAGATTATACACTGTTTTCTGGAAGATAAAACTGAGTTTAAAACAAGCAAAGGAAATTGACTTGAAGAATCCTTAAAGACAATGGCAGGTCTTCCAGAATAAAACTGAGGGGGTCCTTTTAAATGGGAAGAAACAAAGGTTCTCATAGGTCATTCCACCATAAAAGACCTGAGCCTCAGGCCCGCCCAGGCCTTCCCCTGCTTCCCTATCCCCCTCCCCCACTCCTCCCTACAGCATCCTCCACTCATTTACAGCTAGAGAACAGAACTGAATTTGGATCAGAAGTCTGGGCTGCAGTCTCAGATCCATATTTAGATAATATGTGTCATCGGGCAAGTTCATAGCTGTGGAGCTTTATCCACAAAGTGGAAGTGTTGTTCAATATATTTGAAAACTGGGGGCACAATGGGCTACTGTGAGCACTCAGTGAATGGTAGGGCACTGAGTAGAAGTTAGGACAATTTGGAACAGGGTTGTGCCTAAGAGTTTGCAGGGGCATCAGAATCCCGGGAGCTCCTAGCTGGTGTTTCCTCACTTATTCTGGAGGCCAATAATGTCGTGACTTTTGTTCTGGGCTGCTCATCACCACAGAGCCCAGCCAGAGCAGACCTCAAGAAGATGCAGCCCACATTCTGCCAGCTATGTTTGCTAGGCTGTGGAGCACTTTTTATGGCATCCAGCTTATGCGGTTGTTGTGGTTTTCAGTATTGGTGTTTTTATGCCTCCCAAAGCTCTCTTGCAAAGGGTAATGAGTATCTTTTAAAAAATTTCAAACCTCACATTTGTAGCAACACAGAGAAAGAGGACAGGAAAACAAACTGACAATTTTTTGGAGATGCTTGCAGCACAGTCTCACAGGAATGAGTTTGAGATTTTGGCTGCAGAGTGTCCAAGTGTGCCTTCTCTCTCTCATTCTCAGCTGCTCCCACCATTTTCACTCTTGTGCTGAAATCTGTCCTCTTCTGAAGGGGCTTTGCCATTTACTCCCACCTGGCCACAAAGGACTGTCCTATTGCACAGCGTTCTATGTTTGTGTCAGATCCAGAACTAAACCGTCAGTGCAGTGCTGCAGAAAACCTAACGGAAGCTTAGTGCTCAATTTTCTCCTAACTGGCACTCTCTTCCTTGATCCAAAGTTTGTTTTCTGCTCTTATCTATTTTCCATTACTTCCTAATATAGTAGTAAAAATAAAAACTAACCCTTATTAAGGGTTTTTGATGTTCTAGGCACTGTATTCAGTACTTCGTGTGCATTTTCTCCTTTCAAGCTTCACTATCATAGTAAAAGGAAGGTATCATTGTCTCATTTTTAATTCGAAGAAATGGAGGCCCAGTAAGGTGAGAACTGGCCCACAGTTGCATGGATAACATGCACCAGAACAAGAATCAGAATCCATGTTCCATGTCTCTCCAAAGTCACTGTGCTACCTTATCTGCTCCAGGACATCACCACCTGGGTTCTATGTAATACACTCTCTGTTCTTTGCCACTGGGAGAGAGGATCAGTGGTTAGCCACATGCAGTAATGTTCCTCTGGCAAATATGTTGGCTGTGAGCACAAATTTAGTCGGTGACCAGGATGTAAACCCAGATGATATCTTTTGGACTCAGAAGGTACTGAATAATTTTATTTTATTCTTTTCATTTTTATAATAAAATTATATTTAATAATGAAATAACAATAAAACTATTTATTTTATTTATATATATAATAGAAATGTTTTGTATTGTATGTTTGTTTACAATGTTCCAGGCCTTATTCTAAGCATTTCATATATAATAATTAATTCAATTTCACAACAACTTATGACGTAGACATTATTACTACCTCTGTTACACAGAGAACTACATTGCAGAGAGAGTAAATAACTGCTGGAAATGAGATTCTAACCCAGAGAGTCTGACTCTCAAGTTCTTGTGCTTAATCACTCAAAGTTCTCCATTCTCCACACATCACTCTCCTTTGCCTCTCCTGGCCCCTATCACTTTGCTTCAAGGTGAAAGGAGCATCCACCCAACTCCCCAATAGGCCAATTCCTGACTTTAATGATTGTTTTTCCCCATCTTTTCCTTTGTTTTTCACAGCCTTCTACTCATATTGTCTGAAGGAGAATTGGTACCCATTTTTGATAAGGGGTAGCAGAATGTTTAGTACTTAGTCTCTTTGTCTCCAGCTTTGGGGCCTTGTTGCCAATCCTAGGACAACAGGAAAAGTTCCGCTCAGTTTTCTGCAATGCTTACTAGACCTCTATTATAGGCTGGGCCTTATATTAGGGGTTGGAGTTCAAACGTGTATCAGCCAGGACCCCTGTCCTGAAGGAAAAGCTAATTTTGTTGGAGAAATGCAAAATTGCTCTAATACAAGGTGAAATATAATTGATACCTTTGTAGAAGGCACAGTTTCTATGGGAGTTTGGCAGAAGCATTCCAAGTACTAAGGAGAGAACATTTAATTTGGGTGACAGAGGATGAGGAGATAGTCCCTTACAGACCATTTTCTTCTCAGAATTACAGGATGCTTGTGTTTGAATGGATTGTTTAATCTGCACTACCTGGATTCTCAGATGAGAAGATAAAATCAGAGAGAGAAGTTTGTCTTTCAATGTCAAACAGTGTTTGAGCTGAGACTTACTAGGATCCTGACTTATATGTCAGGGTTCCTTCTCTTATACCATATGATCCCCAGAGGTTGCCATACCTCCGAGTTCCAAGCCTGTCTCCTAATCACATACCCACCATCCTGACCTTGATCAGCTTTTCAGATCACATGGGATCAGGAAAATGAGGCCTGTGTGTATACTTGAATTTTATTTAAATACGTGTACACCCTGTCCTTGATGACTTGCCAAAATTGGTCAATCACAGCTCAGTAATTTGCTCTGCCAGCTCTTTAAAAGTCCAAAAATAAACACTGTTCAGTCCCAACCTCCATATGTTTACCACACATTCCTTTCCTTCCCCACATTTTCTACCAACATACCCAACAAACTTTGTACTGTGGACGGACTCTTTAACCTTCTCTGATGTTTTAATTTATGCGTAAGTATTGATGAAAAATAGCAAAGATTTCAAGACAGTTATTTAATGTTATTGTTTAACCCTTGCAGCATATTATATGTTTGAGGAACACTTGCTTATTAACCTCCTCATGCTTACTAACTTCTTCACCAGTCCTCTTAGAAGAGCGCCAGTTTATTTATTTCTAGGCCTTAACTAATAGACATTGATAATGATGACCTGGTAGGATTAGAAGGGACTTTAAAGAGATCATAGAAGTCTGTGATCCGCTCCCAGAAAACCCTGCATGGAGAGTGCCTAGAGTCTTTCTCCCAGCTTCTGAAGGTCATTTCCCTCTCATTCTCTGTTCTCCTAAATTCTTTAGGAGCTACTGGTGCCAATCATTGTCTTTGATCCCTTCTCGCCAGGTAGACTTATGAAAAATGAGCTCCTCGCATTTTAATTGTGGTTTCTCAAATCTGTCGGTTAGAAGTGAACATCTCCAAATGGGCATGTTACATGCCAGATGGAAAATCATCCTGATTTCAGTTTAACAGAGCTCTTGAGAATTAGATTTGATAAATTCACCTTGTGGGGTTTTAAATACAGATTATCACAGAAAAGAAATGGAAAGGAGAAAGAACCTTTAATTTATTGCATAGCAGCTAAGGGCCACTCATTTTCTAGAAATTTTACATACTTGATTTTTTTTAGTCAACATGACAGCCATGCTTTATAGATATTTTTATCCCTATTTTTAAAAACAAAGTATCTAAGGCTAAGAGAAATTTGGTAACTCATCCAAAGTCAAACAGCTCTGAGGTGTTAAACTACAGTTTAAAGCAGAATTGGGTTGACTCCAACTCCACAGCACTTTGTCATAAAACAGTCCTAGGAGCTTTCAAAGACCTTGGGATTTGGGGTTGTAGAGAATACCTTTAATTTTTGTCTTTCCAGCATCCAAATCCCTTTAATATGGAAAGAGCATGTGAGACCCAACTGCTTTTGGTACACATATTGTGGCTGGCGCTACTTACTTCCTCTGCTTCGATAAAGATATGATCAAATGTCTCAGAAATAGTTGATCCAAGCACCAGATCCCCCAAGCTAAAGAGATTAGTTCAGAAATGAAGAAATAGCCCACTGTGGGCCAATGAGAACCTGTGGTAGACAGAATCATGGCCACAAAGATGCCCACCTCATCCTAATTCCCCAAACCTATATGTTTTCTTTCATGGCAAAAGGGACTTTATAGGTATGATTATGTCCTGATATGGGGAGATTATCTTGGAATATCTGAGTGGGCCCAATATAATCATGAGGGTCTTTATAAGAGGGAGACAAGAGAGTTAGAGTCAGAGTGTATTACTCAGAGCTTTCCAGAGAAACAAAGCCAATATAATGTGTGCTCATGCATGCATGCGCGTGGGCACACACACACACACACACACACACGCACACACACACATGAAGATATTTGTTATAAGGAATTGGCTTATATGGTTATAAAGGCCAAGGAGTCCTAAGATCTACAGTTAGTTAGTTGGAAACCCAGGAAGGCAATGGTGTTGTTTCAGTCCAAGTCTGAAAGCCTGAGAACCAAGAAAGTCTGTGGTGTAAGTTTCAGACCAGAAACCACAGGTTAGAGACTCAAGAAGAGCTAATGTTTTTGAAGGAGAACAAAACAAAACACCAATGTTCCAGCTCAAAGTGGTCAGGCAGGAAAAGTTTCCTCAAACTTGAGAAAGGGTCAGCATTTTGTTCTATTCAGCTTTCAACTGATTGAGTGAGGTTCACCCACATTAGGTAAGATAATCTGATTTATTCAGTCTACTGATTGAAATGTTAATCTCATCCAAAAACATCCTTACAAGAACAATATTTGACCACATACCTGTGTACTTATAGCCTAATCCTAGTCAGGTTGACATGTATTATAAATTAACCATCACACAGACAATTAGATGTAATGACAGAAATAGAAGTGTGTCAGGGAGAGAGAGAGGAGAGAGAGAAAAGAGAGATTTGAAGATGCTGTATTGCTGCCTTTGAACATGGAAAAAGAAGCCATGAGTGAGGTAATGCAGGCAGCCTTTGGAAGCTGAAGAAATCAAGGAAATACATTTTCCCCTAGAGCTTTTAAAAGAAATGTAGCTCTGCTGACCCATTTTGAATTTTTCCAGAGTTATAAGATAATACACTTGGTCTATTTTAAGTCATTAAGTTTGTGGTAATTTGTTACAGCAGCATTGGGAAACCAATACAAGGCCTTATTTAAAACTCTAGAATCATAGAGAACCCTACAGAACAGAAATACTTTTGTTCCTCAAGGGTCCCCAAGCCAGTAGAATGCAAGCTGGGAGCTCTTGATGGTAATTCTTGCCACCACATTGGGAAAACCCATCTGTGAATAAAATCAACCACGAGAAAAACAAGACACTTAGATAAGTAAATACAGATTTCTTTTCATTGTGTTAAGAACATTTAACATGAGACCTACCCTCTTAACACATTGTTAAGTGTACAATACGTTATTGTTGCCTATAGCTACAATGTCACACAGCAGATCTCTAGAGCTCATTTATCTTGAGTGACTGAAATTTTATGTCAGTTGATTAGTAATGTCCCATTTCCCCTTATCCCCAGCCCCTGGCAATCACCATTCTACTCTCTGATTCTGCAAACTTGACTGCTTTAGATACCTCATATAGGGTAGAATAATGCAGTATGTGTCTTTCCATGAGTGACTTATTTCACTTAGCATAATGTCCTTAAGTTTCATCCATGTAAAAATGTCCTTTTTTTTGAAAGGCTCAATAGTATCCCATGGTATGAATATACTCATTTGGTGCAAAAATAACTGCGGTTTTTGACATTAAAAGTGATGGCAAAAACCGCAAATTACTTTTGTACCAACTGAATACCATATTTTCTTTATCCATCCTACTGTCAATGAACATTTAGGTTATTTCCACATCTTGCTATTGTGAATAGTGCTGTAATGAACATACAAGTGCTACTGTCTCTTTGAGATCATGAATTCAATTATTTTGATAGACATATATATGATTGATGGATCATATAGTAGTTTTATTTTTAATTTTTTGAGGAACCTCCATAATGTTTTCCACAGCAGCTGCATCATTTTACATTCCCACCAACACTGTGCAAGGATTCAAATTTCTTCACATCCTTGCCAATGCTTGTGGTCTTATTTTTGTTGATAATAACCATCATGTCAGGTATGAGGTAATATCTCACTGTGGATTTGATTTGCATTTCCCTGATGATTAGTGATGTTGAGCATTGTTTTTCATACATCTGTTGGCCACTTGTATGTCTTTTATGGCATATAAATAGAAATGTTTATTCAAGTCCTTAGTCCATTTTTAAAATGGGTTATTAGTATTTTTACTAGTGAGCTGTAGAAGTTCCTTATCTATTTTGGAGATTAGCCCTTAATCAAATATATGGCTTTAAAATATTTTCTCCCACTTCGTAAGTTGCCTTTTCACTTTATTGACTGTTTCCTTTGCTGTGTCAAGAAGATGTACAGATTTCTGGCAACATTGTCTGAACATCTGGAACTAATCATGCCTGAGGACTGATGCCATAGACTTTTCAATCCCTTCAGCCAAATCAAACCATTTTTAGATAGATTTCTACCATTGTCAAGCTGAAGAATCTTGAGTAAATCAAGAGTGTAGACTTTGGCACCTATTTACTGTGTCAACATAGCAAAGCTGGAAACATCCAGAAGTCTCTCCCTATAAAGTTCCACGTTAGGGATGGCCACAAAGATATTTGCATGCAATCTGGGAGATAGAAGCAAATCAGTAGTCATTATGCTCTCAAGATCAATGCAAGGTACTGGATGTTGTTGCAGGTCATGCGTGCTGTTACTGATCTGCTATCTTATCCTGTTGGTTGGCATATGGCAGCAGAGCCAGGCCTGCAGCTCCTCCAGATCCTGATGGATCTTCTTCGGCAGCTCAGAAGCCTAGATTAGGTACATGTACCAGCTGTGCAGCTCTACCTACATGGTAGGTAAACCTTTTCATAAGGTGAAGAAAGCCCCATATGATTTTTTTTTTCCAATGGATCAGACTTTGTATAAATCAGTTGACTAAAAGAAAAGCACATCTGCTCACTCTGCTGTTTATGCAACATGCTACAGAATGAATTTAAAAGCAAAACTTTTTATTCAAATGACAAAATTGAGACAAGGACACAAGTTGGTAGTTTTCTTGGTTGGAATCCCTGGGAACCCTGGATACTCCCACATAAATAGACCATTGTCAGATTTTCTTAGGTAGATGCTTATTTAATCTTCTTTTGAGATGCCTTTTGTGCGGGATATGGTTTTTAAAAACATGTTAAAAGCTCTCCTACACTTTTTCAGTAACCTTCTCAAATGGGCCTGGGAAATGTCCTTTTTGCCAAACAGTGGGAGGAAATGACTTACTTCACGTTTTAAAATATGAAATTAGGTTTTATTGATGAAACATGAACTAAATAAAACTCAGCATTGCTGTTTCTGGTCTGGTTTCATCCGTGGGCTCAAAAAGTATTTATTGAGGACC
Source organism: Papio anubis (assembly GCF_008728515.1). Taxonomy (NCBI): domain Eukaryota; kingdom Metazoa; phylum Chordata; class Mammalia; order Primates; family Cercopithecidae; genus Papio; species Papio anubis. The sequence goes on along the minus strand of NC_044977.1, from coordinate 172,873,605 downwards.
CATGATGTTTCAGGCCCTATGCCAGGTGATGGGGCAGCAACTTAAGTAAAATCTTGCCTCTACCCTCCGTATACACATACAGTAAAGTGCTGGAGACAGATGAGGAAACCAGCAAGCACAGAACAGTATATAATGATCATTTTAATGGTTCCATGAAGAGAGAGCTATAAGAACACAGGGCTAAGTATCCTGATAAATGAGGTGGTGGTAATAAATTCTGTCAGAGGGAATTGTTGCAGAAGTTGACCATTGAAGGAAAGGGGAAAAGAGCCCTCAGTCATGTCAAAGAAATGGAACTGCATGTGCATATCTATGTAGGTAGAATAAAACTCACTAAGGTCAAGGATTTTGTTTTGTTCAATAGATATTTGTTGAAAGAATGTCAAATGTTCCTCAAGATCAATGAGAAGAATGTGTTAGAGTAGGAGATATAACTGTGGGGATAACCTGGGACCATGTATGACGGACCCTGTGTGATGAGCTAAGGCCTTAGCATTTGATCTTGAATGTGCTCTCACAAAGAGATCCACTGGTAGAAGCCTGAGAGAGAGACTGGAAGCAAGTGAGCTTGAAGAAAGGGAAAATAATTAGAAGACAGAGGCATCAGTTTAGGATAAAAAACCCTCTTCACTGACCAGTGAAGGTAGAGGGTAAGAGACTGTGAAGGCAACAAAAAGATAGCAGTTATGAAAATGGATGATCAATTGGATGTGTAGTGGGGAGGACCAAGTTGGTAGAGTCTAGAGCCATGATGTCCAGCATAGTAGCCATTAGTCATGTGTAGCTAATGAGCACTTTAGACATGGCTAATTCAATTTGAAACATGCTGTAAGTGTAAAATACACACCTAATTTTGAAGACACAATATTAAAATGGAATGTATAATATCTCATTAATGATTTTGTATCTTGATCACCTTGAAATGATACCATTTTGGATATATCATTAAACAAAATATGTCATCAAAATTAATTCCACCTGTTTCTTTGTACTGTTTTACTGTGGCTACCAGAAAATTTTAAATTACCTATGTTGCTCACATTTGTGGTTCGTGTTATATTTTAAATGAATGGCAGTGACCTAAAATTATTACCTAAATAACTTTTTTTTAAATCTGGAGTAACTTTGTGATTGTGTTGTCATTCAACAAAGTAGAAATGACAGAAGGAGCAATGTTTTGGAAGGATGATTAAGTGTCTAGTGGACTTCCATGTGGAGCTAGCTACTGTGTGGGTATATTAAATGTATTGGTTGGGGGCTCAGGATGGAGATTGGCTGGAGACAGTAGATTTGAAATGGGTGTGGGGGTGTTCATCCAAGCACCAATATTCAGTATTTACCACGGACTAGGCATCATACTCAGTACTTTACATACGTTGAATTTTGAGTTTGACAAACTTTACAAATGTTACCACCTTTCAAGTCAAGATCTGGGACATTTCCATTATCCCAGAAAGTTTCCTTGTGTCCTTTTGAAGTAAGTCACCTTCTATCCCCAGCCCTGGGAAACTATTTATCTGCTTACATTATAGAATAGTTTTACCTGTTTTAGAACTTCATATACATGAAATACTACACCATGTACTCTTATATTTGGCTTATTTAGTGCAGCATAATGTTTTTATATATACTTAGGCACATTTTTGTGTATATTGGTAATTCTTAGGCATGTTCTTGTATATATTGGTAATTCCTTTTTTCATTTCTGGGTAATATTTCATTGTGTGAATATATCAATATTTTTAGTCCATTTATGTTTTAATGGACATTTGAGTTATTATCAGTTTGGATCTATTATGAATAAAGAAGCTATGAAACTCCTGTGCAGTCTTTTTATAGACAAATGTTTTCATTTTGGAGGGGAATCGCTTTGTTATCATAGGGTAGAGGAAATGGTTACCTTCATAAGAAACTGACTAGCTGATCTACAAAATGTTTATTTCTTTTTCTGCTCTTATCAGTAATGTCTGAAACGAAAAATGGACTTTGCTTTATGTCTTTTAATTATTTCTCAAAGACGGCCACTCAAATTACATAAGCATCAAACCGGGCTCTTCTGTTAAGGTGGTAGAGTCAGATGCAAGACTCCAGACCCCTATGCTATGGAGAGAAAAAAAAGGAAGGGGTTCTGAGGCCCCCAAAAACCAGCAGTCTTCTGGGTGAATCTCACAGAAGCACTTTGAGATGGTTAACTTAATTTATCAACTTGGTTAGGCCATGGTACCCAGATATTTGCTCAAATATTATTCTAGATATATCTATGAAGGTATTTTTATATGAGATTTTATATGAGATTTTCATGAGGATGGATCCTCATGAATGGCTTGCTGCCTGCCTCATGGGTATGAGTGAGTGCTCAATCGATCAGTTCATACAAGAACTAATTGTTTAAAAGATGCTGGCACCTCCTCCCCTCTCTTTTACTCCCTTTCTGTGAGTGACACATCTGCTCCCTCTTCACCTTTCACCATGATTGGAAACTTCCTGAGGCCTCACCAGAAGTAGATGCTGGCACTGTGCTTCTTGTACAGTCTGCAAAATCATGAGCCAAATAAACCTCTTTTCTTTATAAGTCTCATATATCCCTTCATAGCAATGCAAAATAGATTAATACAGAAGATTTGAGTAAAGTCTCAACTAATTGGTTAAAGGCCTGAATAGAAAAAAGGCCAATCTCCCTTAAGGGAATTCTGCTAGCAGACCACCATAAGACTTGAATTGCAGTATCAACTGCTCCCTGCGTCTCCAGCTTGCTGTCCTACCCTGAAGCTTTTGAGAATTTGGGTTTGTCAGCTTTCACAACAATCAGATGAGCAACTTCTTAAAATCTTTCTCTCTCTCTCTCTCTACACACACACACACACACACACACAGACACACACATGCACACAATCTTGTTTCTCTGAGCACCCTCGCCTCTCATCTGGGATCCTGCTCGCCTCTCATCTGGGATCCTGAAGGGCTACCAGCATTCAGAACAGGCTTCTCTCCAATTTCCTCTCTTTCCTAAGTTACTACCCAACCCAGTAAAAATAAAGTTCTTCTGTTAATGTTTTAAACACTCTTAGAAAGCAAAACTTATGTACCTAAAAACAACCTTTTTGTCCCCACAGAGGAAGCCCTTTTGTTTGATCACATGGATGTGCTGTTCTAAACAGAACAGATTCTCCTTTTTTACTTCCTGCTCTGGTCCCTTCTTTATCAGCTTTTAAGCTGACCATTGTTTTCGTCTCACTACAGTGAGGAGGCCATACAGTGTGCTCAATATAGACAGTTATTAAAGAAAGGAAAGTAGGAATTACTATTTTCACTATGTAGCAAGAGCCACCATATACATTAGGTCCAGACACAAAATTACCACTTACTACCCTGGCCCTGCCTAACATTGGAACTAGGGATACAGGAGAACACAGTGCCCCAGTGCAAATAGATAACCAGCTAAAGCGAGCTCTGCCTTTAAGAGCTACTGAAGGCTTTCCTGAGAAGGTGATTCTGGGCAGGTGAAAGCCTTCTTTTTCTCTGCAGTTGGGCACTAGGCATCCCAGAGTCACCACCTGCCCAACTCCTAGCCTTACCCATCCACAGAACTGGACTTTTTGCTGCTTTTGCCTTGACCCTGAGCTAGATGATCTTGCAGCTGTGATCTGTGAAATCAGTGGAGCTGTTAGGGTAGAGTTTGTTTGCAATACTAATGAAAACCTTTTCCTGAGCCTTCTCTTATTTATTGTTAACATCATCATCATTATCATCATCATCATCCTCATCATTGATATAGTTTACCTCTGTGTCCCCACCCAAATCTCATCTTGAATTGTAATCCCCACATGTCAAGGGATGGAGGTGATTTGATTATGGGGGTGATTTCTCCCATGCTGTTCTTGACATAGTGAGAGAGTTCTCAGGAGATCTGATGGTTTATAAGTGTTTGAAAGTCCTCCTTCACTCTTCTCTTTCCTGCTGACTTGTGAAGAAGGTGTCTGCTTCCCCTTCTACTATCATTGTAAGTTTCCTGAGGCCTCCCCAGTCATTCAGAACTATGAATCAATTAAACCTTCTTCCTTTATAAATGACTCAGTCTTGGGTATATCTTTACAGCAATGTGAAAACAGACTAACACAATCAAGCTTCCTAATAATAACATTTATGCTAGCATTTTTTGTCTATATAGAACTGCATTCAGTTTTATTTGTCTAAAGGTAAGAGTCAAGCTAATCATGCTTTGAGGCACACAGAAGAAAAGCTTGGGGTTCTTTTGGCTTCTCCTCTGGGGCAAAAATAAATATAGCCCAATCCAGAAAAGCATATTATTATCATCATTTTACCTAATTTACCTCTCTAATACATTTTCCCTTATGTTGTTGACTATACAGTGTATATTCTTTGATTCTTTTGGCTTCTCCTCCAGGGCAGTAGCAAAGGGGAATTCCTGTGAGAAGCTACATGAGTTTTCAATCCTACTATAAAAAAGAAGTGGAAGAAAAGTGCTAAGGAATTGCTCACACCCGGACAGATTTGTATCTTTCAGCATTAAAACTTTCTCATGTTTTAAATTCCCAAGGATAATATAGATAATGTAGAGGCTGTGGTGGTAGGTTAAATTCCACACAGAACTTCCCCAACATTGAACAATCCTTTTGTTAAGAAGGGACAAGTTCCCTGGGGGTAATGGAGGTGAAGGAAAAGGTATTCTCTTACCACAGTACACAAAATGCCAGGCAGTCTTGTTTCAGTCATTCCCATTCCCTAAGTCTCTATAAGCACTCCTTTCTGAAGGTGAGCTGCAATCTATCTCGCCAGAAGGTTAGAAGCCAGTTCAATTTCTGCTTCAATTTTGTTGTCAATTTATCCTTTTTTTTTTTTAGGTTATATTATGTTGGTTGCTATCCTGATAACTCTATATGTTCTCAGGACACAAGCTTAAAAACTTCTTTGAATCCTGGCTTTGCCCCTACAGTGTCTACACAACCTTGTTAGTTCATCTTTCTGAGCCACATTTATCTCATCTGTAATTTAGGGAAAATATAACCATCTCATAGAGTTTCTTTGAGAGTAAATAATAAAATCCATGGCCCACTGATCCCTGACAGAGATGGCTTCGTAGACCATTCACAGTGTATGCTCCTCTTCCAGAATGACTAATGGGAAATAATGATCCAGCTGGGACCTCCATTTCCCAACTCTCTTGCACCTAGGGGGTCATGTGGGTAGCTCTGGCTAATGGTATGTGAGTGGAAGTGATGTGTGACACCTTTGATCCTAGCTGGTCAAATGTAATCTGTGTGCCTTCCTCACTCTTTCTTCTCTCCAGTTTTTGACTAGAGGATACCCAAGGAATCTTGGAGCTATAAGATGGAAATGAATGTGTCTCTCAGTCAACACTCACATAAATTATCCAAAAGAACCTAATCTCACAGCGAACTTTTCAGGAACAAGAAAGAAAGGGGAACAAACTTTCATTGTGTTAAAACACTGAGATTTTAAGGTTATTTATTATAAAGTTAGTATCATCTGATGAACAGATGTAGTTATTTTTATTTCTGCAAGTGAGTCACTAATGTATTATTAACCTCGTCACTAACATCATTTCACATTTTTCTTTACACAAAACCAGCACCACAGAGGTAACTGGTGTTAACAACATCATTTAGTGTTGAGATTTTTCAGTAAGCAGACAGAAAATTGTCTAAGAACATTATAAACTTTAAGAGAGTAAAAATTATGTCTCTTTTTCACCATTTTGTTAGTGCTTAGTATAGTGTAGGTGCTTAATAAATATTTATTGATCAAGTGATACATTACTACTACATAACAAACATACCTAAAATCTCAGTGACTTAATACCTTAGAACTTTATTTTTACTTATATATCAGTTCAATGTGGTTCTTTGGTGGATTACTTTCCATATGGACATTCAGGGTAGCAATAGCAATAGTCTTCCATATTCTGGCTCTAGCCTTTCATACAGTCTTAGAGTCCTCTGCTGTATCATTTTCATACAGCTAGCTAAAGGGGAAAGATCATGCAGGATCATGAGAAAAGATTTTATATTGGCTTGGCCTGGTAATCGTGCCTTTCACTTCTTCCACGTTCCATTGACCACAACTCAGTCATATGGTCACATCTAGCTGCAAAGGAAGTTGGGAAATGTAGTCTAACTATGTTAGAAGAATGTATTAGTAGGAAGAAGAATGTATTAATATACCAGTGTTGCTATAACAAATTACCACAAATTTAGCAGATAGCACAATGCTATTATCTTTGGGTTCTGCAGCTCAGAAGTCTTAAAACCGAAGTGTTGGCCAGGCTGAATTACTTCTGGAGGCTCTAGCTGACAATCCATTTTCCTTCCTTTTCCACCTTCAAGAGGCTGCCTACATTTATTGGCTCATGACTCCTTACTCCATCTTTAAAGCCAGCAGTGTAGCACCTTCAATATCTTCTGTTTCTGTGACCTCTGTCATCACCTCTGTTCTTACTTTGAGCCTCCTGCTTTCCAAGAACCCTTGTGATTACATTCAGCCCACCAGATAATCTCTGATAATTTTCCCATCTCAAGATCATTAACTTAATCACCTCTGCAAATTTCCTTTGACCATGTAAGGTCACCTATTCATAGGGCCTAGGAATTAGAATGTGATCATCTTGGACTTCTTTGGGAGGCCTTATTCTATCAACCACAAGGAAGAAACAGGTTGTGTTAAATATATAGCAATGTCCATGTAATGGACTTTCCAATGTCCATTACATGGAAAGTAATCCACCAAATGAATTAATTAATTATGAGAAGTTAACAAGCACTGCTCTGAGCAGACAGGGAGATCATCTTTGACATTCTTCAACCAATTACAGTGCTTTAGCAAAGTGCTTAGGATTTAAAGAAGGATGCCAGGCATGGTGGCTCAGGTCTATAATCCTAGCACTTTGGGAGGCCAAGACGGGCGGATTGCCTGAGTTAAGGAGTTTGAGACCACCCTGGGCAACATGGGGAAACCCGGTCTCTACTAAAGATACAAAAATTAGCCGGGTGTGGTGGTGTGCACCTGTAGTCCCAGCTACTAGGGAGACTGAGGCAGGAGAATTGCTTGAACCTGGGAGGCAGAGATTGAAGTGAGCCAAGATCATGCCACTGCACTCCAGCCTAGGCGACAGAGTGAGACTTTGTCTCCAGAAAAATAAAAAAAATTTAAAAAGGATTTAAAGAAGGACAGAAGGACTACAGTTTGGGAAATTCAAATAAGAATAGAATAGGGGCTTCAACTGAAGAAATAGTGAAAGTATCCAGGTTTTGGAACTAGAGACTAATGTGAACATTTTTAACAAGAATGGGGCAGTAGCCAGATGCTATGACTTTCATCCAGCTGTCTTGTCTAAAATACATACAGGTGTTTCTGCCTCAAAATTTCTTCCAAGGCACAACCCATGTTTTCGATGTAGTGCCTCCAGGTCTAGGGCCAGAAAAACCAAGAGTTCTACAGCAGAACATTCCCAGAAGGGCAAAATATGTTTAACTCTGTGTTATTTTTACAAATCATAATTTTAAAATATCTGTATTTGCAAATTAAGTAGCTTTCCTAACACCAATTAAAATATCCTTAGTGGCTTTTGGCAGGGAGCTGCTGTTCTTAATTTGAGAAAAACAGAGCTAGAAGAAAGGTTTGAAAATATTAAAAAGGAAAAATAGACTTTACAGAAAAAATACCAGCTTTGTAACTACATCAACCTTACATACATATAACACTAAATTTATTACAATCATTGGAATAAGAATTCTATTTCTCAACATCATACTATTAGAAACATTACATGGAACTAATTTTATAAAAATAATACCTCTTTTTGAAGCTTTACAAATATTTGGTTAAATTAGAATTCAGTGGTTCTTTTTCATTCTGGTAAGAATACCTTGATGGAGTACTTTTGCTCAAGGTTCTTAGTCACTGACAACAGAATCCACTATAGCTATTGATCAGAAAGAGCTATGAAATGATATTAAGTATTTCACAGGGATTCAGGCTTAGATGCTACTCAGTGAAGAACAATGCAGTGAAATAAAACAAACCATATCATGAAGCTCTCTCCTAGAAATATCACTGCTGCTACCATCTACCACTCAGAAATATCATACCAAGGCCTGGATCTTACCATGTTCCCTATGGTCCAGAGTAATCAGACACCTGTTTTCCAAAAAGTGAATCTTCTCGTGTGGAGCACTGCTTCAATTTTCTCTCTCTCCCTCTAAGAAACATGGGATTGTCTGTGTGGTAAAACTTAGTTTACCTGTGGACTTCTAGCTTCACGAGAGTTTTAAAAGGTAACTTGTAGTTTTACAGACTCACTAGGTCAGAAGGGCAAGCTAGAATCTGTGCTCAGTCAGGTGGTCTACACTAGATGCCGTAAGAACAGTTGCCTCTCCATGTTTGTGGGCTCTGCATCTGCCCATTTAACCAACTGCAGATTAAACATATTTAAATAGCTAAAAATACAACAATAAAAAGTAACAAAAATAAAAACAGAGTATTACTGCTATCTGAATAGCATTTACATTTTATTAACTATTATAAATACTCGAAAGATGATTTAAAGTATACAAATGTGCATGGATTACATGCAAGTACTATACCATCTTATATAAGGGATTGAGCATCTGCTGATCTTGTTATCTGAGGGAGTCCTGGAATCAATTCCTTGTGGATACCAAGGGATAACTGCATTAGGCTTTCTTCTTTGGAATCCCCCTTCCCTAGAAAATAAAGCATTCACTGGTCTTCCAGGGACATGTATCTGATATTGTGTGCTTTACCATGATGAAGGGTTAGTAATAAAAATTACACACTTGGGTACACTTGACCTCTGCCTGACCTACAATAACTCTGTGCCATCTCTGAAGCCTGGAGACTTGACTTGCTACTGCCCCATGTTGGAAGATTTATCTTCATTTTAGTGCAACATAATGTTATCTCAGTATTGAGTTTCAGAAATCAGGAGAAGAGAAATTTTGATTCCAAATATTGTGGAATGTATGTGTCATAGTGTGAGTGAGGATAGCAGCCCATGGCAATCCAAATTTTTGTAGTCAAGGTGTGTCTTATTTTCCTCGAATCTCTTGTTACCAATGATAACATGAATAAAAAATGGAACCAGTCAAGGGAATGGAGGAAAAAAGAGATACTATTAATACACATTCGTAGAATGTGAGTGAGAGTAAACACACTCGCACATTTACAAAGCACTTCTTTATACTCTCTTGAGAGTCTTGGGAGGTAGGCAGCTGCAAAGGAGGCATGATTATCTCTATCTTCAAGACAGCAAAACAGGCTAGATTGAATTGTCCAAGTTCATAGAACTAGAAAAACAAACCTAAGTAAAAATAAATTGAAACCTAAATCTATGTCTTCTGTCTATAAGTCTACTATTCTTTGGACCATCCAAATTAGCATTATATTGGAGAGAAGGGAAAGTACTTGAAAGGTTCATTTAGAATTTTTCTACATGATCACACCACCTCAGGCAGTTTTCGTTGATTATCTCATATTTTCTCAAAACAATCCCTTGAAATAGGTATCATTGCAGATGAGAACACAGATTCAGGTACATTCCAGAATCAGCTTTAGAATCGGTTGTCTTCCAAATGTTTTGATCTTCACTAAGAAATTAGCTCCCAGATTGTTAATAAAAATAATTTGTGGGGTGGAAGAGGAAAAGCAGATGTTCCCAGAAAATAAGGAGAATAAAGAAAAGGAGGAAGAATTTCTGACAAATTGTCCAAAGATTGGTAGCTGCTTGTGCTGTGTCTATCAGACTCAGGACTCATTCCCTTGAAGCAATCTCACAGATAACTGCTCTCTCTGCTGACATTTCCTACTCCACTGATTTCTGAAAACTGGCATTATCTTCACAAAGTGTGTGGGGACAGAGTTAGTAATGATGAGGCTTTCCCTATCTGTACTAGTTCACGCTACTCATGACTGAAGCCCAATTTCCTCCTCAGTGTCCCTGACGCTCATCAAGTGTGTCACTAAGTTGCTTGATTACAGAAGTGGAGGGGTAAGTTGGGACTTATTATTTAGCAACAATACAAATAAAATATGTGTGATTAATCTTATACCTGTATATCCTCCAGTATTTCTGTTTTAAGAGTTATTCAAAAAGTTAAAAACAGAGCTGCCATTTGAGCCAACAATTCCCCTCTTACATATGTACCCAAGAGAATGGAAAACAAATGTGTGCACAAAAAGCTGCACATGTTCATAAGAACATTATTCATAAGAGCAAAAAAGCAGAAAAGCACCAAATGTCTATGAATTGATGAGTTAATGAGCAAATTGTGGTGTAGCCATACAATGAAATATTATTCAGTCATAAAAAGAAATGAAACACTGATATATGCTAAATATAGATGAACCTTAAAAATATTATGCAAAGTGGAAGAAGCTAGATACAAAAGACCACATATTGTGTGATTTATTTATAGAAAATGTCCAAAATAGGCAAAACTACAGAGACAAAAAGTAGTTTAATAGTTGTCAGAGGCCGGTGAAAGGGAAGAATGAGGAATAACTGCAAATGGATGCAGGGTTTATTTGGGAAATTATTTTAAAAATTTTGCAATTAGACAGTGGTGATGGGTACACTCCTCTAATATATTAAAAACCACTGACTTCTGTACTTTAAAAGGATTAACTTTATGGTAAGCAAATGGTTCTCAATAAAACTAAAAATAAGTGCCGCATGCAAAAAAACGAAAAAAAAAAGAGAGAAAAGGAAATATTTCAATTACCTAATTATATGGAATTTGTCAAGCATATGACTATAACCCTTTAGTAGCATTTAAAATATTTTCATTCTCACTTTGGATATATGGAATTCTTTCCAGAGAAACCCATATTTTAAATCTCAGAGTAGTGAAGTAAAAATAAACTCTTGAAAGAATATGCTTTGAAAAATGAAATCTATATATTTCTTTCAATGTATTTTGATTTAATTTCAATGGCTACTTTCAAAATTTGTCTAGTTTAAGTATTCAAAATACAATAATAAAGCAGCTACTACATGCAGGACATGGAGCTTTTTACCTATTAAATTTTTATCTATGAAATATTAAATACTAATGAATAAACAGTGAGTTAATGTTAGATGATATGCTGATATGGAACTTTAGAGGAGCAAAGACAAATATAGGCTGTCATATTGAGAAGACCTTCTGGATAATATGGAACTTGGAAAAATTGGAGGCAGACGGGGAGCCTTACCAGGCCCCAGAAAGTGCATGAAAAAAGGATGGAAGATAAGAATGACCACAGCATTGGGAGTATAATGATATCCGCAGAAGGTAGAGCTACAAGTGTACTGGAAGATCCCTATACTTCATAAATGTAATTGCTAGCTACTGGTACTTGAAAAATAAACAATTTTAACCTTTGTCCATCTCCATTTAACAAATAAATGGCCCCGGCAGAAGTAAGTTATTGTGTTTCTTCATTACAATTACTTATTGAATACTTATAACGTTCCAGGTTCTGGGTCAGCCGAGGCATTCAAAAAAGGAAAAAGTTTGGGCTAGAGACTAATGGGGGAAGGCCCACAGGTGTCACCCGTTTCCTGAAGCTCAGAATAAGTGTACTTATCTCCTGCCTTCTTGAGAATAAATTGTGGCTGTGGGCGTGGGCGGAGGGAAGAGAAGTGTAATATAAATTGGGATCAGATTGTTGAGGGCATGTAAAACTGACATGATAAATCTGAACTTGATTTCATGAACAACAGAAAGAAGATTGGACTTATGAACAGACAGTTTCCACCACCTGTGTTGTTAAGGGAGGGGCCCTCCATAATTATCTAGCTCTTGTCTCTTATTTTCACTGAGGGAATCGTTAACAGAGAAAGTGACCATTTGTCTGGGGCCACACTGCTTTTTGCTTATACCACATGCTCCACATTACTTCCCAAATGTCCACATGGATTGGAGCTAGAATTACTCTAAGGGACAAGGTGTCCTGGACATGGCTGGATCTTGGTTCTTCATCATGATGCCTGTTTACTTGCTTTCTTTGTTCCATCAGATTAAATGATGAATACAAACAGCAATATATTACAAGCAAGTGAGTTTCCCAAGGGCCATTTGTTTATTAAATGGAGATGCACAGAGGTTAACATTGTTTATTTTTCAAGTACCAGTAGCTAGCAATTACATTTGTGAAGGATAGGGATCTTCCAGTACACTTACAGCTCTACCTCCCAGGGAGGTCATCACGACACAATGCCACCTCAAACTTGTATCTTCCATATGCTTCAGAGAACTATTTGGTTGGCGGTGAGCTGGGCCTGGACTTTAAGGAATTCAGTTGGGTGTAGCATGCTTCATGATGTTTGTAATTAGTATCAAGAAGCTGCTTCATATGAAATGAGAGAGGCTACTCCTTAGAAGACAGGGGCTGCCTTTTTGGTAATAAAGGCAATTTGCAAGGCTACAATTACTTTTTAAGTCTGAAATAAGACTTTGGTGGCCTGCATAATGTTGACTCTTCTATTCTGCCTTGAGAGGTGGTCCCATAGATCACCTCATTCAGTGCATTCTTCAACAATAATAAACTAAAAGTGAAACTTCCTAAAATCCCAATCTGAGGTATTCAGACAGAAATTAGGAACAGTAATGAGATGCAGGCATCTAGTTAACACTTTTTAAGGCAATTAAAAAAATTTCTCCATGGGAAAGTCAATGATTTTTTAAAGCAAGGACACGAATTCTGATGTATAAACTAAGACCTAAGTAGGTGCTCGCTTCAGTGTGTCAAATGTGGAAAGGCCATGATGAAGTTCAAAAGGAAAGGTTCGTATAGTGATCTTTCCTCCTATTTGGGGCTGGAAGATGCAGGAGTGGTGATGAAAAGCTTGACATGAGTGGGGCAAATATGGGGTAGAGGGAAGGAAAGCAGAAAGTGGCTTGCCGTTGGCTCTGCAGCTATATGGAATCCAGATGTCACTTGGGCTCTTTCTTTCACTGGAGCGTTGTAAAAACATGGCTCTCCTCGACATGTCTGTGAATTACTATTTGCAATTCCTTACGGCCTCTTCCACTCAGATCCTGTGTTTGTGAGATGTTCAGTGTAGGCATTGCTCAAATCTAGCCTGTTACTCAAGCCTGCCCTCTTCCCATCCTCATGGTTTCTTAGAGAAAATAAGCTTATATTTGAGTTTTGTGGGAACACAGGGGAAGAGAGATCATTTCATTCTACCCAACTCACAACTCTCTGCTGAGTGCTTGACCCATCCAGTCCCGATTCATCCCACCCACCAGCTCACTAATGAGCTTCTCTTCCCAAGAGACAAGAGAGTCTATATTTATGGTGACAGAATGTGCCTGGCTGTAAGTGATAGGATGGCATACCAGATAGAAAACCAAATGGACTGCCTTTTAAATAAAAGCTTCATTTTATTTAATGTATAGCACTTGCACTGTCTTTCCTCTTGCTTATTGTCAGAAAAATTACTCTTGGGTGACAGTTAGTGCCCTCACTCAGTCCCTTCTCTGCAGTGATTGACCCTCAAAGTAAATTATTAAACAGCTACACATACACCATTCTATAGTGTTTAAATGTTTTTAAGTTGCATGAAAATCATTTTTGAAATGAAAGATGATATGGATGAATAAAAGAATGAATAAATGATATAAAGCTAAAAATGAGTACTTCATTCCTCCTCCTTTAGCTTCCACATGAATTTGTAATTTAATATCCAAAATACTTTTAGAGTGAGGTCAATGTAACATATAATTTTATTCCTACTGTCCTTTTTTTTCTTTTCTACCTCGTAAAGCACCCTGACATGCATGATAAACATCAAGAAGCCCAATAAAGAAAAGTTACTCCCAACAGGAATCTTAGCTGGTATTTTTTGTTTGTTGTTTGTTGTTGAATTTTTTTCTGTCATGTTTGTTATTGAATTTTTTTCTGTCAATAGCATTTGAGAGCTTTGCCCTTTTCAAAACTGACATTTTACCCACAATTCTGCAAACAAAAAGTTTTCTTGATATCTTAAACCCTTGAAGTACTTTATACAATTCAAATTTTAAATAAGTTTCTATTTTAAAAACGTCAGAAAGCGACTGCTGTGTATTTTTGTATAGAGACCATTCCCCATCTGTGCAGTCTGTATCAGAGAATAAGATCTTACAAGGTGCCACGGGTCCTCCTCACACAAGCTTTGGCTGCGTTTTCAGGGTTGCTCTTGAGATAGGCCTTCGACACAACAGGACTGATGTCTTCGCCATGAGGGCCGCTGGAGTTTGGATTTATATGACTGACATCTCCTTTATTCCTTTACAATAGAATGGGTCTCAATAAACTTGTCCTCAACAAATATTTATTCAGAGCCTATTTTGAACCAGGCCCTAATTCAACAACTGGGGCTATAAGAATGAATAAGAGCAAGGTTTTTTTAGGATCAGTAGGTGTTCATGAGGTGAAAAGCAGAGGAACAACATCTCCAAGTGGCAGGAACAGTGGTTTCATCCTTTACATGCATTGCTTCCACTTGGTCCAGAATTCAACTCTTTTCTCTTGCAAAGATTCTCTCAATCATTCGTTCTGGAGGGAAGATCTGTTCCAGTTTTTCTTTTCATTCAAAAATGCTTGCCTTATAAATCTGGTCTCTTTATAACACCTTAGTCCACTGTTAAATAATTTTCAGCCATTAGGCACATGTTTGAAAGTACTTGTGGCAGGGTGCTGAGTGAGACCCTTTCAAGTCTTCTTCCAATCACATGACTTCAAGGGACTGATCATCTTTCCTCTGCTACCACAGATACCCTGGGGAAGAAGTACTTAAAAACTGTCAAATAATTTTAAGTACTTTTAAACTTTTGCTTACATACTAAGTATATAAGGTACCTGAAGGCATCTTCATTGCTTCTGGATCAAGCTTTACCTACAGTTAGCATTACTTCTAGATTGCTCAGATTACTCTTTAAGCCAATTTGAGTGGCATTTTTCATTACTTGCCACATTAAAACAATGCTTAACTTATGCTTGTGTCTCCTCCACACTGGGTATGTGCCAACAAAGATAAATATAACATAGCTCTTGACTTTAAATATTAAACAGCTGTTTGATGGAGAGACAAAAGCACAGAATGATACTATACAATATGGTATGTACTTGTATGGAATTAATGAACCACATTTAGAATAACCTAGTTAACATATTCAATTGACCAGAATAATTTCTTCTGAGATCATTTGTATAAAATGGAGATTGGCTATATCTTGACCTGAAGCTGAGATACAGCTCTTGGCAAAGTTGATTACAAACGCTAAATTTCATCATGGTAGTTGTTTCTGTGCCTAACCACTTACTTTTCTGAGTGTATGGCCTCCAACTGAATTATAACATATCCCATCTTTGGACACTAGGCGATTCCCCCAGAAGAGTGCTGTAGAATTCCAGAAACCTCTGAAATAAAAGCAGTTTGTCCTTGAGAAAGCATTATTTCCACAGAGTTTTCAAAATTGCTGTTTTTTTTTCTTTAGAAGGGAAATAGACCAATCTTTGTCCTCCTTCAACTTTTAAAGTGATAAAAGTCACCTTCACGCAGAACTGTAGACTTAAACATTACAGATAAAAATAGGAAACTTCCTCCAAGTTATGAGCTTCCATTCTTCTCTTCATCTCCAGCTCTAAAGAAACTGAGAAGTCTTGAAGCATCCTATAAACCAAATGCGACATTCCATTGAAAAGGGGATAGGATTTCATGAAAAGAATCTGTCTCTTTGAAAAATCAGGAAAAATGTATTTCTCTAGAATATATTCTAAGGTGACTTTGTACTTGGCAGCAAAAGGGGAGAAGGAAGAAAGGGCTGAAAGAGAGAGAAAAGAATGACAACTGAAAATAGAAAAAGATAATCATAAGCATAAATAAAGGAAGTAATAGGGTAAAGTACACAATTTCAGGAATAATTTTGCAAATTGTATGAACATGCTATTATTGTGACACCTGCAGTTCCTTGATCTTATTTTTTAATGTAGTAAAACTTTAGAAAGGATTAAAAAGACTAAATAATGCAGAGTGTTAGGCATCTCATTGGAAAGGCCTGCTTTTTAAGATTAAGAGAGTGAAATATTATGTGGCAGAGAGAGGCTTTTATGAAAGGTTCCGTTTGTGTTGACAGGCTTTTCAAATCTGTCCCTAACAAAAGGATTTGTAGTTGGATTATCCAGATTAATTTGCTGAGCCAGGGACTAGTTTCTCCTTTTCCGTTCTGTTTTTTTGTTTGTTGGTTGGTTTGTGTGTGTTTTTTTCAATTAAACCTAATGCTTAAACCCAAAGCCTAGATATCCAAGTAAAATTTGTTGACTGCTGATTTAAGAGAAGGCTTCAATGGCTGGGACTCAAAATTGGACTCTACTAAGAATGGAAAAGTTTGGTGGGATGGGTGAGGGGTTTGTTATTAATTTTAGTGAGGATGGGACTGTTTCTGGAATTGTTTCACAATGCTTTCAAGGAATGTGACTTTTAAAGAAATGATTTTTAATATCTCTAGAGACCCATGTGTAATAAATAATAAGAAGAAATAAATTGGAATAGAGTTTCAGTGGGAAACTGAAAACCAGCTTCACCTGTACGGAAGGAGTACTGTATGAAAATGATGGAAATGATGTCAGTGTTTTAAATTATTTCTTTTTTGGGTCAATAAAGATGTCATTTATAAGACAAGGTATTTCTGAAATATGAGAAAACTTGATTCTTTCTGCTCACCCAGTTCAGCACCAATTATTGTCCACTGCAGAATATGCTGGGTGGGGCAATTTTATCCCTAGACATATGGTTGAAATTCATTAGGGGTATCATTAACTAAAGGAAGAATTGTCCCAGCTGGACACAATCTATGTCCTCACCATTCAGATAGAGGAAAAGCAGGAAAGGTCATTTCACCCAAGTCACCTGCTCATCGACATATGGCCCACCTGGAAATCCCAAGGACTGGGATTAAGGTGATGCATCTGATTTCTCAGAACCATTAGATCTCTTTAATTCTATACCTGATACTATATAAAGATGCCTCTGGAACCTAAAACTTTACTACAGTCTGATCCAAAGTTATTTACCCAAATTCACCTCCATGTACACTCACCTTGCACTCTACTGACCCTATAAAGACTGATCACGTTTCAAAGGCCTAATTTTGCCCCTTCTATCTGATTTTACAGGCCTCATTTTTCATTTCATCTTTAAAAAATGAAGACTCACCCTGTTGCCCAGGCTGGAGTGCAGTGGCACAATCCTGGCTCACTGCATCCTCTGCCTCCCTGGTTCAAGCAATTCTCATGCCTCAGCCTCCTGAGTAGCTGCGATTACAGGTGCCTGCCACCATGCCTGGCTAATTTTTGTATTTTTAATAGAGACAGGGTTTCACTGTGTTGGCTAGGCTGTTCTCAAACTCCTGACCTTAAGTGATTCTCCCACCTTGTCCTCCCAAAGTGCTGGGATTATAGACATGAGCCACCGCATACGCCCCCCCTCCCCCATCGCTTTCTGACATAAAAATGGACCAATGTCGTGGTTCACGATCTTCTTGCACATTGAAGTCACTTGGGGAACCTAAATTAATACTTGAGTCCCACCCATTAAAATGCTAAGTTAATTGGTCCAAGGTGTGGCATGGGCACTGGGACTTTTAAAGTTTCCCAAGGTGATTCTAATGTGTGGTCAAGATTGAGACCCACTGGACTAATTTCTAAAGGCTGCAGAATTCACACGATTTTTTGCCCTAGTCGCTTCTCTCTTACTTCCTCTTCTCCATCTCCATTTCCTGTTAAATTTCCTTGGGTAATGACCTACATGAGAAACTGCTACAGGGGCTTTGGCTCCATCTGGGGTGGACTAAACATCTGTCTTTTGGGGCCTCTACCTGATGGTTGGTAAAGTTATGTGGACCTTCTGCTCAGGGTGCCTGATGCAAGGCATTGACTGCTTGGGCAAGGTTTTCTACTCAATGTTTGGCTTGTTGGCCATCCCACAAATCAGGCCCAAACTGATTTTCTCGATTTATTTTTTCATGTTGAAATAGTTCTGTAACTGGAAAACATAACGGAAGCATAGCAACCAAAGAAGAAACTCCCTTGCACTACTAGTTTTTCTCTGTTCACAGTTTTGCTATCTAGGAGGAGAAGTTGGCGGGTTGGAGGGAATTATCCTGTGCTTCCCACTGAGTGTCTGACCTCAGACAGAAGCTCCTTCCTGACCAGTGGTTTGTTGTGAGGGTACTACCTCTGCTTACTGATAATCAGGAAGAAAGGAAACCCACTTCTCTATTAAGTGGAATTCAAAGAAGAATTTCAATGTCCTTACCTAAAGGGGTTTGAGAGATTACTCCAAAGGAGTAGAGAGCTGAAGAGGGGAATAGGGTTTTTGGCACCAGGTCCTATATCCAGTTTTAGGTAACACCCATGAAATAAGTAATACTCTGGAAGGCGTCCTTCCTAAAAGGAGCTTTCAACCAGGACATTCTGTTGCTTGCTTCCCCCTCTACTTTTGAAACTTTTTCTCCTTTAGTTCTTTTTTACTCAGGTCCCCAGTGTCCATTTTTTAAAATTTGGGGAGCCACCAGATTTACCAAGAATATGATCAACTCTTAGTCTCTATTTTCCCTTCTTATGTCCTACAAATTTGATACTCGTGGGCATCAGTTGGCAACATTTTTATCCTTTGCTTTGTTGATATTGCTCTGATCTCAGTGTACAAAAGCTTGGACACTGTGTGGGGGATGAGCTTGGTTCCCATTCACTCAGAAAGGGGAAGAATGAGAGAGGGGTTCTACTCCAAGCAGTAAATTGTTCCCTTTAGGGATATTTAAATTCAAACACATCACAATACCATAAGGTTTCATTTCTTTCCCAAGTCTCAAGTCAGAACATCTTGAGAAACAACTATTCCTCATGTTAATTTAATTTTGACTTTCTTTCATGAACTAATAGCGTGACCTTACAATGACCAAGAAAGCATTCATGCCTTTCCTTGAGTTAATGCAAAATCATTTGTATTACCATGACAGAGACTCTCTAAGCCCAAATCACAAATTCCTAATCCCTAGAAAAGACTAATCAATACAACACAATGTTGGTTATCTCAAGTTTCTGACTAAAGGAAAGCATTGTATCCTTCAGAATTTTTGGCGAGGGTGAGATATTGAGGTAAATTCATCAGACATAAAGATAACATGGTTCATTTGGTTTAGAAATGAAGTCTCTATTTCAAAATAGTAACTAAGGAACAGTGTATGTGTTTGTGTGTGTGTGCATGAATGCACACGTGTGTATGTTAAAAAATAATACATAGAAGCTATTTACATCAGTCATAAAACACTTTTAAATTATCAGTGAATGTTCTGTATCTCTCTTGTTCACAATGGACTTGGAATGCTGTCTCCAAATACAATTTATTTTATGCTGAAGGTTAGCAACCCCTTTTAGCTTACTAATGTGATTTTCATCCATTAATCCAGGCTCTTAAACCTATATTTCAATTTCTAATTCTAATATTTTGACATAGAACCACACCTTAACAGTAGGAATGAATTTGACTTCATGTCTTCCTAAAAGCATGACTACCATTTTTCCATTTCTGTAGTGAGGATTTTTTTTTTTAATTTGAAAGGTACCATTATTTTCCGTTAGTGATCGTATTTTATGCCACAGTTCAACTCTATGCCTCAGATATTTGTCGCTTCAACATTGCTTTGTCAAGTCTTTTTTACACCATGACTCTCTTTTTATTCTGCACATAATGAATAAGAGCATCAAGGGAAAACTGACACTTTTCATGAGTTTATTTCTGAGGTGGGAATTCATTTACATTGTATCCACTGTATTTTAGTATCACACTGGGTACACTGCATTTCATAGATGGAAACATTCAAACATTGATAATGTTGTTCAAAAGAAAGGTAACTGGGACAAAATTGCTATCTTTTATTATGAGAAATTCTTTGATTTAATTTTCATACTTTGAGTATGATGCATAAAAGACAATTTATTTGAAAGGCTCACAGGCATTTCCTGCAGGACAACATGTGCCTATTTATCTACATGTTTCTTTCCTTCTTCTTGAAATAAGGGGCAAGAAACATGTAGAGTATTCTTAAATGGGAAAGCACAGGTATTTGCTCACCCTGTTCTCACCCACAGCTGACCCAATTTCTTCTCTTTTCAGACTCAATTATCTACCTTCTTCAAGGAGCCACCAACAATTATCCTTGTGCACACTGAGTTTCCCCTTGCTTCATATGGTTTTGGGGTTTTGTCTCCTCAAAAATACTGCAGTTTCCTTAATTTTAGGGACCATCTTTTACAATTCTTATACTCTTATTGTACTAAGTATACAGTAAATTCATTTCACTTTTGAATTCATTCAAACAATAATTCATTAAACACAAGTTTGTTGAAAGTCCTTTAAATGTGAGGCATCATACTAAGCACTGTGAAGGCTACAGTGAACAATACACCCCTGCTTCGTATTTAGTGTAGTGACTGAAGCTTCATGAAGAAGTGTTCCTCAGGAAGCAGCAGGAACCAACAACTGAGGATATACTGTCTCCATCTGTAGCTTTCTAAGAATCCTCAGAGGTCCTTTTTGAACTCAAGCTTCCCCTCATCCACTTTTGGGTTTATATCCGGACTCACAGGTCAAGAAGCTTCCAGGAAGCTTCCAGGAATACAACGTCAATGACACTGACATGTCCCTGAGGTGATCCCATAAGATCACAGTGGCATAAGAGACCCTAGAGATGTTGAGATAGTTATAGTGACTATGGAACTGGACTTTTCATTTCTGTTTTCTTTATATTGTGGGCCACAGTGATCAGGAATCACGTAGGCCAAACACCCTTTTTGCTGCAGTTATGGCTCTCACTCCTCTTCCATATCCCTAGGCTCCAAATGTCAGCTTCTGGACAGTACAGAGGCTGGCAACTCCTCTGCTTTGGAGAGAAGCAACTCTAAAAGTGTTTCTGGGTGGCTGGTAAGCAATATTAGGGCTTCTATTCCTTGAAAATGATAACACCAATGACCATTTATTGTGGTAGGTATTTCTTTTGATCATACCCTGTTCAACACATTGTGAAGAGACAGGTTCTTGCCCAAGAATTATAGGGATGGCTAAACATACAACACCTTATAGTGGGCAGATGACATTGATAACCATTTATTAGTCACATATACTCACATCCCCAGGGAGAGGAATATCACACACCATATAAGGTTACACAGGGGCTGTATTCAGGAACAGAACAAACAACTAATGGCTATGGTTGGCAGGCTTTATAGTACCAAGAAGGTGAGGTCTCCTTACTATGTACTTTCTATATATTATCTCATTTAACCTTCTTAATACCTCTACTAGAGAGTTATTTTTATCTCTTATTTTACAGTTGAAGAAACGGAAGTTCATAGAACGTAAGCCACCCCATGTAATTGTCTAATAAATGGAAAATCCACGATTCAAACCTGGATCTCTCTCTCTATATAGTTGTGACATGTATAGTGACACAGATTGTAAAGCATTCCTTGTGAATCATACAAGGCCATGCTTCCAGCTCACAATGCATGTTGACACAGAATGTAGATGAGAAAGTGGGGTGTAGATTTGTGATGCTCCTGCTGCCTACTCTTCTCAATGAACTACAGCTCAGCTGATGGAAAACGCTTGGGTACAGTGAGTACCTTGGTTCTTATGCAAAGTGCTAATATCTCACAAAACTTTAACAGCTTCTATTTCCTGTGGATGATGTTTCCCTTGAGATTTTTGAAGTTATTATGCCAATCTCAGGGAGATCTTTTAGATTAAAATGGGGACATGTGACTTGGAATGGTTCAGTTAAAGTCATCTACAGCTATTTTCAGAAGCGAGCTAAATATTAACTGATATTAATGCCTACAATTATTCATTTTTTTATGTCAGAATCAGATTGAATACACAAGGGCATTTGCTATTGATGAATGGTTTTCCCAAAGAATTTTACAAAAGAAGAGCATAGGTTGTTTCTATACATATCACACACATGGTGTATTTTCTCTTAAAATAAAGTGGTTGTCCCCTCCAGACTCAGAATGCAGTGGATCAATTTCTCCAGTGTTGATGGTGGGGAGCATTCACTCACAGCAGCGGGCAGAAAATTTTAGGTCACTCTTTTTCTCATCCCTTTGTTTTAGGTATACTTGTAGGGTTATATCTTATGGGTTGTAGCAGTTAACTGTTGCTGCCATCATACTGCATAACAAACAACCTAAATGTCTCAGTGGCTTAAAAGAGGGAACAGTTATTTCTCTTGCTCATTGTTCTGAAAGTCAGCAAGGATGACTCTGCTTCAAGCTGCTAGGTGGTCCACTTCAGGGGACTCAAGGAGTCATTTCATGAGTCCGCCAGCCTTCTTAGATCAATGGCTACCTGGTATATGTTCTTCTAATAATGAATAGCAGAAGTGTAGGAGAGTATGTGGAAACATTTGACACCGCGGCTCTGAATGGGCACACTGTTACTTTCGACCAGTGGGAGGTACTGCAAATCACATGGCACTGGGTAAGAAGTGATGGGACTATGATCTAATCTGCTACAGGGCACCCAACGTACTGGTACAGGGACATTTGTTTTCCTCCTTTTGGCTCTTTAAATTTTGCCACCTGATTCCTCTTTTTATATATCTAAATCTATATTGATATCTATGTCTATATATAAAATCATGGCAAATAGCTATATGAAAAGCCACTTTAAAGTATATTTAATTTAGGCAAAGCTAAACCCTCGAAAAAGAAGATTAAAATTACACCAAGATTACTTCACCCCAAAGCTGATATTTTTCTTACTTTTTGTATTTTTTTGGGATGAATAAAAAAGTTGTGTTTGGGAGATGCCTCCACTGTTTAGGAAGAACCAGAAACTAAATTTATTGCATACTTTCTCAAAGAAAAGTCGGTATGTTATAGATAAATCACCCGATTTTCCATAGAGAAGAGCAATGTACACATTCATGAATTGGAATAAAGCATGTGCCCAGAATGTGATGCATTTTAATTTATTGTCTTAAGTAAGATCTTTTTATCTTAAAATGGTTGGCAGATTCTTAGTACTGGCAGTGTACTGTAATATAGGTGAGAATCAAACATGAATGTGCTTATTAATATTAAATTGTCAAGTCTATTACTTATGATGAACAAGAGTTCTTATCACATCATGGTAGACGGTTAAAACATATAAATAATTACCTTTAACAAATCCAGTGTTCCTTAATTTGTAACATGCTCAGCTACTCTTCTGCATGACAGGAAGTAGCTAAATTCAGGACTGGCAGTACAGACTTGGAAATAGATTATATGATGCTAATACATCACACTCATCAGCTTGGAGTGTCATAAGACTGAGGTTATGGTTCCCATTCTGCCTTACTAACTTTGAAAGGCTGGTGAGACACTAAAAGTTTGGGGGCAGGGAAGATTATAATGGTACATAATATACGTTCTCAAGCTTAAATGAATTAACCCAAGTGTTAATTATCATGGTGATGAAAAACATGTAGACGTGTATTATCCTGGCATGGGGCAGCGTTGCACAGCTGTGACTTGGTGATGTTACCTCTAGAGTCAGAATGCTTGACCTGCATCCCCCTGCTCTACCACTTGCAGAAGGTATGACCACAGAGAAGTTTATTACCCTCTCTGAACTTCAGTTCTTTCATCTGTAAAATATGAATTGTAATAGTATCTACTTCAGAGGGTTGCTGTGAACAGTAATCAAAGAAGGCATGAAAAATGCTTAGCATGACATCTGGCACATAGTAATTCCTTAATAAATGTTGTTAGCTAAAAGTTATCATTTTCATTATTTTAAAGTGTTAAATTTATGCAACACTAAAGGGTCCTAGAGGGCATTTTATTACACTGAGTCTTAAAAACAATGTACTTCATTTTATTTTGACAACCAGGCATTAATCCTTTATGCCATTTTTTGCTGGTCTTTTAGACTCCATGGGATGGTATCCGAGTGGCTTGGAAAAGAATATTTAGTTGTGTTCACCCACCTTTAAAAGACACCTCTTTTGGTGAATTCCAGGTACAGCATGCCACACCCTAATTTCCTGAATAAAAAGCTCAGACATTACCTAGGCTTTTCAAGAAACAGGTCCACATATGTGTGGAGATTTGGAAGGTGCTAGAAGGGCAGAGATTCCAGCTGATTACAACTCTTAGTGCAAAAGTTAGACAAGAAATGTAATAAATGACATTAACAGGAGCTCAGTCATTTTCTTGCAAGGTGACAAGTGATTATAGTTTTTGATATAAAGCCTTCATTAAAAGATGTCTTCAAACAAAATTAACTCCATCCTTTTCTGGCAACCAATATAAAAGATTTGAGACCATTTATTCTGTGATACAGTCGAAATCAAACCTATTTTTGGTTAGATCAGGTTGAACTTGACAGTGAAACTGTGTTGCTGGCTAAAATAATTAAGCCGGTTTTACAAAGCCTCATCGACTCCATGTATTTTAATCATGAACTTCATAATCATTAAACTTAAGGGCCAGAGCCCAATAACTACAAAAATGATGATAATGATAGACAGACAGATAAATAGATAGATAGGTAGATAGATAGATATATAGCATCTAACACATGCCTGATTGCATCTCCCAAGCATCTCTCAAATTTACCTACTTTCTGTCTCCACTGCCACAACTCTGGTCTATGCCTCTAGCTTTTGTTCACCAGGAATTAGTGCAACAAATACCTGAGCTACTTATATCCAATTTTCCTCTCACTCTTGACAATTCATTCTGAATGCTGCTGCCAGTTAGCTTTCAGAAATACAAAGCTGATCACACTCCCATCTCAGCTTGGAGCTCTTCAAAGAATTGCAGTGGGGTGGGGTGGTGGGTTAGAGGGTTGTTGTTTCTAGGAATTCAAGATAAGAGAGGTAGGAACCTAATGGGTTATGAGGATGGAGACAAGAGATTATTCCAGAAAACTGGACAAGGTTGATCTGGAAGGGCCATATCAGCATAAAGGGGTCTGGCCTGAGCATTATTGAGAGGGGCATAGGGAGTTATTAAATGTATCTAAACAATGTGCATAATATGTCACTTCTATATGAAATTTTAGAAATGTGCAGGGAGAGAGAAGAGGTCTAAAAGAAAGCACAGAATAGGAAAAAATACTTATTTCTTAGTGGCTTTGGAATAATTTATAATTTCTCTTAGTGTCTTTTAATATTGCTCTCATTTTCTACATGATTTTAAACCCTCCGATTTTTAAACATTGAAGTTATTTTTGTTTTGTAAGCAAACTAAAAGAAAAGCAAAAGTCCTGAGCTTCTTTTTTTTTTTTTCTTTTTACCACTCCACAAGGCAAATTAAAATACCAAGTTAATTGGGCCCCTCTGCACTTGTCTCTTATTGTAGCTAAATCTCTGGCCCAATGACCTGCTTTCTAATAGGCTTCCCACTGTCTCTGGCTTCCAAATTTCTTGCCTGCAGAAGTCTTTTTGAGTCTCTTACTGGCAGAACCATAGCCCCTGCTAGCTGAGCCGAGCCAACTGTGAGTATCATTGACCAAATGGTAAGCCGATTCTAATTACAGTGTTTTTGTTACTCTTTGAGAGGAAACATACAAGAGCCATCATTTATAATCCTGGTCAGAGTTTTTAGATCTCCCAATCTCAGAAGTGATCATTGGAGTTGTAAACAGAGCCAGTCTGCTGTGAAAAATGCTGGAAGGGAATTAATAAAGCTTTCACATTTTTCCCCCCGTTTTTAAGGAAAACTAATTTAATGGGTATATGGGATTTTTAGCTCTGAGGAAAATTCCTAATGAAGCTGGGCACTGGGGGGTAGAATAAGAATTCAAATGTAATTAAATGCACATAATTATATCATTCTCCCAATTAAGATATTTCATTATATATGGCTATTTCCCCTTTAAAATAATTTTCTGGAAATAGAGGCAGCATGATCTGATCATGTATTCATTTTTTCTCGTTTGCTCTCATGTATCTACACGTAAGTTCTCACTTCTCAGAGGTATGATACATACTTGTCAGCACAGAGCATTTCCAAAAGACAGAGGTAGATTGGCTTCAAAGGCAAAGTTGCCCCTGAAAACTAAGGGCAACATAGAAAGATACACACATAGCACTCAAAATGGGATGGCATTAATTGATCATCTTCACTACCTAAAATTTTCCCATATTATCTACTAAGAAAACCTTCCAAAATTCCTTGGAGATAAAGGGTTAATATGGTGTAGTCGTTTGCTGGAATGTCATAACTAAATAGCATAGACTGCGTGGATTAAACACCAGAAATTCATTTTCTCAGCTCTCTTGAAGCCTTCAGAAGTTCAAGATCAAGATGTTGGCATGTTTGGTTTCTTCTGAGGCCTCTCTCTTTGACTTGCAGATGGCTGACTTCTCACTGAGCCTTTGAACACATACACCCTTGGTGACTCTCTTTGTGTCCTATTCACCTTTCTTAAGACACCAGTCAGATTGGATTAGGGCCCACTCTAATAGCCTCACTTTTACCTTACCTCTTTAAAGGCACTGTTTCAAAATACACTCACATTCTGAGGCACTAGGGCTTAGAGATTCAACATACTACTTTTTGTCGTAATTCAGCCCATTTTATATATAGCATCAGCTGGAAAGCACAAATTGACAAAATGAAACAATAAAGCAACTAAGATATTGTTTGTTCTCTTATAAAAATAGCAACAGTGATAAGATAATCTTCCAAATCTGAACAAAGAGATAAATATGGCCCTTTTTCACTCCAAAGAAAACCAAGAAGCTGCTCAAGCCAGAGCATTACTCTTCTTCTTGCAAGTGCCTGATGCCTCTCCAAAGATGTTCATGCCTCATAAATGAGAAGTGGACAGAACCTGAGCTTTCATGTCAAGTGAGTTTTCTGTAAGTCCCAGCTCTCTTACCAGGGAACACCTTGGGCAAGTAACTTAGCATCTCTGGGTCTCAATTCCCTCATTTGAAAAATAATGCTCTCATCCACTCTACCTCCCTCCTTCCAAGGTGAATGGGGATCAAATTAGCAAAAGCTACCTTGGGGCTGTGAGATTGGGAGACTTGAACTTGTGTCTGATCTTGAATCTTGGTGATCAAGGCATAGTTTCATAGCAAAGGATAAATGGATATCCAATATTTCTGGAACATGAAACTAAGTTTGAGGAAACAAATTATAAGAAATCAGAACTTGAGCAATATAGAATATTAAATGAGTCTGGGAACTGTCTATAAATTTGAGAGAAATGTAAAAGACAGCAAATAAATGCCATTTTCTTCCATGTTTCATTACATAAAGGATTTGAGAGATGGTAAATAAATACAACAAAATGGGAACATACAAATAACAAATTTAAAATAATCAAAATAACTAATGACTTAAATGAAATAGCCAAAAGTATAGGAAATTGGGCTACAGCTAGATGGGCTGTGAGGTTGTATATGTGAAGCATAAATTTGTTTTGCTTATGATATTCCTAGGATGTAAGGCAAAACAGGGAACGTTATTATGGGTTCACATGACACTCACTTCATGAAGGAATAGAGTTCACTTTTTTTTTCTTATGGCAGCAAAGTTTTGCCAAGTGCAATGTTCCAGAAAAAATTTCTAGTGCAGGATGGTTTATGGGTCAGTGTTGGTATCCTGACTAATCACTAAATCTTCAGAAGAGGGGAGATTAACAGAAAGACAGAGGTCTGAACCCAACCTCCAGAGATTTTAGTTCAGTAGATCTGGGTAACACGTTCATATTTAATATTTTTCAAAGTCTTTCTCAATCTATCTGATCATTAGCCGGGTTGGAAAGTATTGATGTAGGGTATATTCAGGTGACTTAGGTTGGGTTTCCCCAAAAAGTGGGCAATGAGATGAAATTTGAATGCAAAGAGTTTATTTAGGAAGTGTTTCCCAAAAGTTTATTTGGGAAACATCAAAAGGGAAGTAGAAAAGTGAGACAAGGGAAGAAAGACAGCAAAAATTCGTGCCTTACAAAGCCCATTATTTTGATGTATGAGTTGAGCTTCATTCTTCTGGGGAAACTCTGCAACATGGGGTAGAATATATGCTTCCCAGAGTGAGGGGTCTGGGTGTTTATACACCAAGTTCTTACTAGTCATTGGCTGACGATTGCACCTTGAAGGTGCAACTCGCCAGCATTCCAAACCTGCTATGTAAGTGGCAAAATATGCCATGGTGACCACAGAAAACCCTCAGGCAAGTGGATGCAGGAGGTGCCAGTTAGAATTTGGCTGGTGTACATGCAAATGGTAAGACTGAAGGCAGATGTGGCTGCCAGTGACACCACCCTCCCCAACATCCCCACCATCCCAGGAGCAACCTGAAAATAAAAGTCATCATCCCCATGATTGAAAACTATATGTACATCTGCCCCATCCTGGAGCCTGGTTTACTTAAGTGTATGTGGGATTTCAGAGCTGGCTGGGCCTAAAGCGATGGGTATAAAAAAGGGATAAACCACTGTGATCCCCAAACACCAAGCTCTGCTAACTAGCTGAGTGAGCTAAGACTTGCTTTGTTCTTTAGAACCTCACTTCCCTCTTGTGCAAATTAAGAAAAATGTCTTTCCCTATCCTCCTCCACTTATCAAGAGTCTTAAGATGAGACTTCATAAAATGAAAGGATGCGGAATAACTAGGCAATGTGACACTGGTGGAGCAAAGGGCTTTGCAGATAGCTACCTGGCTCTGCTCTTGCAGGATGCTTTCTAAGTTTTCGTTTCCTCATCTGCAAAATGAGAAAAATGATAGTATCTACTCGATAATAAATGTTGTGAGAACTAGGGAAGATGGGAACAGAATCTTGCACTATGCCAAGTAAATGATAACCATTGTTAGGGAAAAGTGGAATTGTTTGATAAGAGATTCTTTATCTGTGACTTATGCACAGGATTCCTCAGTTCATGTGAATATAAAAAGTCTTGTAAATGGTGAAGTGCTGAAAATGTCAGTTTAAGTCAGTCCTGTTTGTCCCCCTAAAGACTTACTCCAGGCAATACTTTTTCGAGATTTTCTTCTTCCTTTCTCACATCGCATTTGCCTCTTGTCAGTTGGCTCCTGAGAGAGCCCAAGAACTGGCAGGGCTGTCTGTGGGAATGAAAGACTTTGAGAGAAGACCAGCATCTTTCAGACATTTTCCTTCAGAAGAAATGCAGACAATCCCAAGGAAGCCGGCTTTCTGTGAATTAACCTCATCCTACTCCCCATGGGTCATTTTCTTTGGAAATCTATTCAACAGTTGATGAGATTAGCACAACAGATTGCTTGTTGGTTCTTAGACCAACAGCCAGATTTCAGATTGCCTTTTGTTTTACAAACTCTTCTTTGTAAGAAAATAAAAATAAAAAGAATAAAACAAAAAACATGAGGTTTTGGTTCTAACCCCAGAGAGACCTACAATCTATTCGTTTCAGGCCTAGCTTTTGAGGTCAGATCCAGAGAACTCCTGCCATTTGAATGCCTGGACATCCATAGGGAAAGAAAGCAAATACATTGATTCTTGTTTGAAAATGGTGAGCAAAATGCAGAACATTTTCCAGCCAAAGAAGAAACACAACTTATGAAATTGATCAACTCAATTGCCACTAGTGAGTGACAAGTGTAAATGTTTGCACTGAACTTGGAGACAGCCTTAAAAATATATCTAGTAATTTCCCCAGAAACACGAAACTTAGGCCATCCCTAGGCCAAATTTGGCAAGTACGCTTTGTTTTCAATGTTTCCAACATCTGTTTTCCTGATGTTTTCACAACCCAATTCCATGTTACCCCAATGTGCACGCAGACACACACACACTCACACACACATGCACACATGCATGCACACGTGCATGGTTCCTAAGTGATCCTCACTAGCTTCTGGTTCTTTTCTTATTGAGGAGATTATAGCCATAAAACTAGTGACTTTCCTTTTTACTGTCCTCCACCAATGAAACCATGAGACTCTATGTTCACCTTGTGGCCTCTACCGCATAATTTCCCTGAGTTGAATGAAGAAGTCTTGGACCTTGAGGAGTGGCCCTGGCTGGGGATATGTAGCCCACTAAGTCATATGGCACATTTGGGACCATCCGTATCATGAGTGTGGGCAAATGTGGATGAGGAATGCAGATCTTCCTTTTTGTGTGAATTCAGATTCACCTATTTGGACTTCGGACAGGACATTTATAAATGTGTGGTAATTGAGATTGCCTCTGGTTTGCTCTGTACGGGTCAGACCCAATCAGCTTGACAGATGAGTGATATCACTTTGGGAAGTCAAGCTAACAAGGGCTCTGGAAATGGAGAAGGGCATCATTTATGGATAGTCATTCTCCTCATGCCAAGCAGGGATGCACTCAATCACTTGTGGTTTATGTTGGTACTCAAGGAAACAAATGCTAATCAACTCTCCCTCTCCAGCAACTTGCACCAGGATAATTTTCTCCACCTCTCCACTGGGAAACCAGGTCATGCTCAACATGGAACATGTTATCTGGGGGCTGTTTTAAAAGGCAAACTGATCTCCTTATCCTATCTTGAAAGAACAAGAGGGCTTTTGGAATCATAAATATTCTTTACTGTGACTCTGTGACAATGTGGGAGCCTTACATGCCTTTCCAATCCTCAAGGAAACTTGCTGATGGCCAGTGACATTTTCATGGTGTATGTTGTTGTGTTGTTTATCAAGAGAGGAAATTAGTGTCCTTTAAGGGACACTGGTTGGGGAACATGAGGACACAGTGCTAATCTGCAGGCCTGCAAGAGTTTCAATTTCAACACCTGTAAATTAAGTAGGCAAGCTCATCCCTAAGACTCTCCCAGCCCTAACAATCTAGGCATTCACCTAGCTGTAGTAACAAAGACATTTAATTAAGCAGATTTTTCCACTTCCTAACTCTGCCGATAGATGAGAGAACTTACTATATGAATTGAAAGTATTAAACCAATAAGGAAAACCTACCCACGTCCGAGGCTGCCTTATGTTTGTTGATGTCAGGACAAGAATTATTGTGAAGAATCAGAGAAGGACGTTAAAAAAGAACAATGCGTACCTGGCAGATTTTGTATATCATTGCATTACAATTTGCCAAAGTGTTCTTGAAAGTTAAATCTTCCATTACATAACTTTTCATCACTTTGTTAAAAATGTTCCAGTTGGGTTGGCATGTTTTATGATTTTTCCTTGCTTCAAAGATAAGCACATTGTCAAAGATTAGGCTAAAATTCCTAGGTATTTCTGAATTTAAAAGGTTGGGGTTAAGAAACAGATGCCAAAACAGGAGGCTGAGAAAAGCTGTTATTTAAAATGTTTAGAAGGTAAGATATAGGTTAGATACTATGTGTCTTGAGTTGATAGTTAATTTCAAAAATCTTACAGTCCCCAAATAGGTAGCTCTCCATCTGCAAAGGTTTGGAAAATTAAGGGTCAAGCTGGGATCAAAACTGAAGCATACATGTTGGGCCTTTTTCTGTGCAGACTTGAGTCTTAGTTCCTTTCACTCATTGGCAGCATATACTGTTGGCCTTGGGGGACAGAGCATTCCCACAAGCTGGCAGGAAGAGCATTTCCTCTCAATTCTGATCATAAATGGGTGCCATAGCCTGGTATTTATTTTAAAATAATGAAACAAACAAAAGAATTAATTTTCTCCTCCAGTGGCTTATACCTGATTCATGGCAACCGAACTTAAAGGTTCTTTTTAAACAAAAACAAAAAAGTACTTGAGGCACTGTTAACTAAAAATCTACACATATAATTCAGGCAGGGGCATTATTAACCTATGACACATCTCTCAGCTCTATGTATATGGAGAATTTCAAAGTAAGTATGTGGAAATTTAACTTTCCTGCATCTGAACAAGGATATGACTATACTTACAGTCCTTTTCAGGGATTTTTGCTTCACAAGTGCTTTTACTTGAATAATATAATTGACCATTGGGAAAATAAGCTCTCATTAGTGAGGACACAAAGATTATTTTGGAAGAAGCAGCCTGGAATGGATTATCTGATTTGTGAAAGCTTTTCTAAAATGAATGCGACTCATATACTCAAATAAATACAGTTAATTTACTTTTTTAAAGGGTTGTCTTAGCAAAGGCTTGATTTTCCTATTCTATAGGAAAAAATATGTGTATTTCAGTTCAGTTGGGTATCTTTCTAGAGTACCTGCAGAGATATATTATAGTATTGCCCTCCAGGGGGCGATAAATCTTCAACAAAGCTTCAATCTCACTGGGAAGGTGAATTCTCAATTCAGTTAGTAAAAGCAGACATTCTGGCTTCCTTCTTGCTGGGATGCAGGAATTCTCGGGCCTGTATCCTGAATTTTACATCGAGGAGTTACCCCAGGTTTCTAGACTAGATATAACACTTTTAGCAAGTCTGGTGGGGTTGGGGTGAAAAGCCCATGGCCCTGGGGTGTGTACTATGAGCAGAGCCTGGCCGCAGTACTCTGCATGCCTCGCCACAGGTCCTGGATTAGCTGACCCTGATTGTCCCTTACAATAAATAAACATTTAAAGATACTATTGCTACCTAGGACCTCTAGGGCTTTCTGAGAGCAGAAATATTAGGCCCAAAGATACCCTAACTTGGGTTGGAGAAGGCTAAGTGTCTCAAAATGGCA
The DNA here is from genome assembly GCF_008728515.1 of Papio anubis. NCBI lineage: Eukaryota > Metazoa > Chordata > Mammalia > Primates > Cercopithecidae > Papio > Papio anubis. The sequence goes on along the minus strand of NC_044977.1, from coordinate 172,840,930 downwards.
GAGGTTCCCTCTTCCCTACATAAATCTCACAAAGGGCTATTTTTGTGGTATTAAAAAAATAAAGCCATCACATAGGAGACTGCAGAACTATAGGTCTGAGGAATCAGCAACTTTAGGTAGGAAAGTTGATGAGCATAAGGCAGCACAGTGGATAAATGGTTCATAGCTTCTGGAGTTGACAGACTGGGTTTCAATGCCTGCTATTCTTACAAACTCTGTATTAATTACTTAACTCCTGTGTCTCTGACTCTCGTTCACAAAAGACTATCTCATAGGGGAGTTTGTAAGGATTCATTAAGATACTCCAAAGAAAGTACTTGTTGCATAGTAAGTGTTCCATAAATGCCATCAGTTCTACTATTCCTTAGTCTGGAACTGAGATCTCTACTATATAGTTCCAGCCTTATTTCTCACTTCTTTGCACAGACTCCTTCATCCCAAACACCTCCCTATATGATATCCCTCTGCTCCCTCTGCTTCTTCTATCTTCCTTGTCTACATCATCATCTTATGAGATCCCACCCAAGTTTTAAGGATTATCTGTAATGGTACCTTAAAACCAATAACTTCCACACAATTCCCTACTTCCAAGAACCAAATGTGCTTTCTCCTATCTCTGGCCAATGACAAGGACACAATATCTTGATTGTATGACAGATGCCCAGGAGTATATATTTTTTAAAACTCATAGAACTGTGTACCTAATCTAAGAAAATTATAACTATAAACCAACTCCGTAGGAATTTAATGTGAAGACCTGTCTTTGGAGACAGAAAGATTTGATTCAAATTTAAGTTCTAAGACTTTCTACCTGGTAAATCAATGAACCTCTCTTACTTGAAGTTTTTCCCTATGTAAATAGAGCAGTTGTCACTCTCTTATCTTATTGGGAGAGTTTAAAGACACAATAATAACATAAAAATGCCTCTCACAGTGCTTGCACCCAGTTGATGCTACATGATTACAAGGACCTTCCTCCCTAGCATAACCATTTCTACATTTGTCAAACATGCCCCAGTCCACCAGAAAGTAGTCTTGAGGACAGGCTATGTGCTGTCTTTTTCTTTTCCATTTTGTCCAGCATAGTGCAAAGGTACAATAAGTATTTGGATTCAATAGCCAATTATATCTATTTTTGAAGAGTAAATGCCAAAAGGCATCCTGACTTAAGCCTCTAAAGGATGCCACACTTGTGTATAACCACCTAGTAAAGTTCAGTATTTTAGAGTCTGACAGATACTTAACTCAGCCAATAATTCAGCTATGGCTCCCCAGTGTACAGTAGGGCTTAATAACACATTTTTTCATTGTGATAGTTCTTTGAGTTCATAAAGGTTGTCTGTTTTTCTTTAGAGCAAGTAGAATGACTATACTGTTTTCTTGACCAATAAGTCACTCTGTTTTCCATGGTTCAAAGTTAAGCTTTTATTTGGTTTTAAATTAAAAAAATAAATTTCATTATTAAATAGTGAGATGGATCTAACTAATGTTCAGATAGTAGCTTACTCAGAAATATACCACCGGGGGTACAGTTAAGGGGTGGATCACCTAAACTAAAATTATTTGTTATGTTGTAGTGTTTGTTAAAAGTTCAGCAGTGGCATAATTCAAAAGAAATTGAAATACAAAGTTTTAAATGTTTACAATGGATGGGAGAAGTAAACCACTTATTTCTACTGCAATCGCAAACTACTTTCTTTCTCAATGCCAGTCAGTTTGGACACTATACCACAGTGCTAATATCATCAGGTTCATCTGCTTTCTTTTGCCTGCTTGGCAGGGATTTCAAGTATTCGAGGTGTCTCCGGGCATCCTCCTGATTTTGCCTCACATAATATACCACATATGAGATCACCATGGTGAACCAGCCAAACATGGTGACCAGCATGGCATAATCGGTAGTTTTTTTAGGGAGGTTACAAAGGTCAGCATCGTTGGCAGCATTGAGGAATGGTCTGCCAGCATGTTCATCCAACACGGATGTTTTACATATCACATTGTGGGCTGTCTCATGATTGGATGCCATGCTCCTCAGAACTTGCTGTAGAGTACAGTCGCAGTGCCAGGGGTTGTTGGCAATTCTGGCCCTGGCCTTCAGGTTATTGAAGGCATTTTTGTGCACACTTTGAATCCGATTGTCGGACAAGTCCAGAGTCTGCAAGGTTTCAGCCACTCCTTTGAAGGCATGCTCATCGATAAACTCAATGCCATTTTTGGACAGGTTGAGAACTCTCAGTTGATGGAGGTCCTTAAAAATTTCATTGGGAATAGATGTGATCTGATTGGAGTCCAGATACAGTAAGACTGTTTCAGGAGGAAGATCTCTAGGTATTTCCTTGAGATTTGCATTGCTACAGGTGACATTTAAACCCCCAGAGGAAGAACAAAGACAGCCCTTGGGACACATACTGGCAGAATGAAAGCACAGTATCATAAGAACAAAACTTTGTAGGAGGAGACACATGGAGAGGGAACGGGTTAACCACAGGTCTACCAGATTCATGCTGGAATGTCAGCATAATCACGAGCCCATTCCTCATTTACTCCAACAAGTGTGGTAATGGTTCCAGCCCTGTCCACACTATTGATTTCCTTCTTGCGTGGTTCAAAAGGCTGCAGCTAACACATGTGTCTCTTCATTATTTCTGTCCTTGCTTGGGCACCTAAAGGAAAGGGAAACAGATGCAATTAGCTCCTTTGCAAAGGGAGGTACATTGTAATTAAAGGTGCTCTCAGGTGTCTGGCATTCTATGTGGGTAGGGGGTTAGGTTATGCAGGTAATTTCCATCAATGCCACTAGGAATTCTCTGTGAAATGGGAGTCTCCTGTTCAAATCCCAAGTGCTGGGGGAGAGAACTGTCAATATATGAAAATACTTCTGAATTCTGTTGCCTGGTTTTCAGTTGGATAGAATGAGAACAAACACTCCCTATTTCTCTGCTGATCTCCACATCTTGGACCCCTTCTAATTCTACAGAAATAAAATTTAATTACGCCGCTCACCCTTTCTGAGACAACAGATGCATTAATGCAATTTAGTCCTGCACTTGGGCAGCAATGAGAAATAATACCAACATTTCATGGTTAATGATTATAGACAGGGATATCTGTCATGGCTTTTGAATGGATGCCCAATTTGGAATATTGTCTCTAAAGAAACATCTTACTTGAATTAAGAAAAGAATAAATGCATTCCAACCTTCACAACAAAATACTGCTAGAGGCTGACAACCAAGAACCTCCAGGATAGTTGCCTTCCTTGTGACCTCTTAAAATTACATTATACCTGGGAGGATGCTTTTAACTGAATTTCCAGAGGATCCTCTCTCTCTTTTCTAAGGACCATATCCCCATCCCAATAAATGCTTAAATATGACACACACCTATAAGACTTTTTTATATAACAAGAGAATTAAGAAATACTGGCTTTGAAAACTTTCCCAATAAACTTCACTCTCTCTGTGTTGCATATATATACTGTTAGTGTTGGCAGAGGCCACAGAAATTGCAAAATTAAGTGATATGAACAAAGTTATGAAACTTACTCGACAGCAGAGAGCAGAGATAAGAATATAAGTTAACTCTCAAAATTACCCTTTAATATAGAGAGGAAAGCACACATCTTTGGGACCAGTTCACAGAGGAGACAAGTGGATCCCAGAGAGATGAGGTTTCTTGCACAAGGTCAAACAGATTGAGATGTAGAGACAGGACTCAAGCCAAAGTCTTTGTTCTGACTCATTAATATCAAAGCCCTTTCCACTATCCACACACTCTCTTCCAATCTCATCTGCTCTATAAGTATTTAGCAAGCATTGCTTATTGTGATTTATGATGCTGTTATGTTGCAGCCCTATCTTTTATGCTATGAATACTGTGCCAAGTTGAGGACCCCATGGAGCTCAAGTGAGAGGTCCCTCTGCATTTCAAAGGGAACCCATGCCTGACTGAGAAGATTCCCTCCCAGGATCTGAGAAACAAGAAGAGCATTCACTCCTCTTACAGCAGTGAACAACACACAACTTTCTGCATGAGCAACTAATGACTTTCTGAAAACTTATCTTTTATGAAGATCCCAGATGGATAAATACAGAGAGAAATGACTCCAAATGTTACCGAACTCACAGAAGAGAAGATTAATGATTAATGTGAGCTGAAAACATAATGATCTGGATTGTTAATCATGGAAAAAATGAGATTAGCAACAGCAGAATGCAGTGGATGTGCTTTTGGAAAACTGAGTCCCTTAAATACCAGAGAATGCTAAAGAGAGACCCTAAGCTTACTAAGCCCTCTATCACCAGAGCATTTCATTGACAATGAAAGTATCCTCCCTTTCATGTTTCCCTTCAAAACTGTCTTGCATAGCACTTGGGGACTATAGGAATCTAGATGGGAAAGAAAAAAAAAATAAACAGGTGTGAAAGGGAAGAGAGAAGACAGAGGAGTAGAAGGACAAGGCAATGAATTCTAGGAAAGGGGCATGAGAAAAACACAGGAGATAGAAGAAATTAATGTAATCGAAGAAAATAAAGGGAGTCCACATCAACCAAGTGATTCCACTGAGTATGTGCAACCAGCCTAAAACATGCTGAAAGATGAGAAGCCGTTTCTGGAGGACACTTCATATTTCTCTCGGGATTCATTAAAGGAGTTTGGTGTAGTAAAGTGTTCTCTATTCAGAGTACAAGCTCCATGAGGACAGAGACTTGTTTCTGCCTCTTGCAGAGACAACAGTAAGCAATTAAAAAGTAGAAAGTACACTGAGTTTGCATATCAGCTTTATTTGTTATTTTATTTTATTTTGAGATGGAGTCTTGCTCTGTTGCCCAGGCTGGAGAGCAATGGTGTGATCTCGGCTTACTGCAAATCTCCGCCTCCCGGGTTCCAGTAATTCTCCCGCCTCAGCCTCCCAAGTAGCTGGAACTACAGGCACATGCCACCATGTCCAGCTATTTTTTTTATTTTTTATTTTTAGTAGAGACAGGGTTTCACCATGTTGGCCAGGCTGATCTTGAACCCCTGACCTTAAGTGATCCACCTACCTTGGTCTCCCAGTGTGCTAGCATTACAGGTGTGAGCCACTGCATCGGGGCTGTATCCCAACTTTAATTCTTATTAGTAGTGGTGTTCTTGGGGATCTCATTTTCTTTATTTTTGTATAAAGATGATAAAAGCACCTAATTACAAGGTTGATTTGAGGGTTATATGAAGTAATTCATGTAAAGCACTTAGCACAGTATGAAATTGGTAGTAAAAGTTCAATGCTTCTTAGCCATAGTTACTATTATTATTATCGGATACATTCCCAACACCCAGCATAGTGCTTGGCATATCGTGAGGACTAAATAAATATCTTTTATATGAATAAAGCAACAAAATATTGAAGAGTCTAGCTATGCTTTTTATTCTCCATGGCAATTATTTTTATAAATATTTTAAACATAAACATTGGTTCATCAAATGTCTACTGGTGTTACACGGCAACATAATGGACTTAGGAAAAGTCATATGTGTTTCAGGCTCCTAGGAGATGGAAAGAAGAATGGAACTCTTCCTCAGTAGGCTTCTTTACACTTATTCAGGGTTTCTCCAGAAGGATCAGTCCAATGGTCATGGTCACATATAAGAAATGTTTAGGACACAGGTTGAGTTCTCTACTCAGATTGCAATCTTTCTTGAGATGGAATCCATCATATCCCAAATGGTCTACCTGTGAGCTGGATGTAATGCTTGTTAGGAGTATAAATACAGAGCACCCCTTGCTTTCAAAGAAGTTGGACTTGAACTGAGTATTTCATTTTCTCTCTATTATGTTTGATAAAAAGAGAATAAAGTCTTCTGGGATTGGCTATATTGCTGAGCCTCTGTGAGTCAGCCTCTACAGCCATCACCCCCAACCAGAATAAAGTGACAAAAGATGCAGGATGTAGACAGCTGAGCCCTGGGATGCTGCAGTGGTTTGAGTATGTGTGTCCTTCACATTTTCTGATGTCTAAATCTAATCCCCAGTGTGAAGATATTTGGAGGTGGGGTCTTTGAGAAGTGATTAGGTCATGAAAGCAGAGCCATCATGAATGGAGCTAGTGCCCTTATAAAAGAGGCCCCAGAGAATTCCTTCATCCCTTCTGCCATGTGAGGAAACAGAGAGAAGAGAGCCATCTATAAGCCAACAAACAGGACCTCACCAGAAACCAAATCTTCTGGCACCTTGATCTTGAGCTTTGCAGACTCCAGAACTGTAAGAAATAAATTTCTATTGCTTTAGCAGTGCAAATAGACTTAGACAGATGTCCAGGATGTAGACAACAAAGCCAAAGGCACCAAGTCAAGGTCATCTTCACCAGGGAGGATGGAAGAGCTGCTTTCCACTCCATGATACTGGTTCTGTAATTTCCAAAGGGATTATCAGTTTGACATTGCTTTATATTACTAGATAGGTCAACAATGCCTGTTGGAAAAAGAAGATATGAGGATATGCGCCTCAGAGAAAAAGAGGTGGATATTCTTCTGACATTGGTTATCATCCAGCAGAATACAGGGCTAAAAAGCTTGGAAGCCTAAAACTCCCTCCTGCTCTGACTGAATCACATCTATACACAAACCCCAAGCAGTAAACAAGCTATGCTGCTGGGCAAGAAGACTGCCTTCCTACTAACTTCAGAATGAGTGGTTAGAACATAAAGAAGGACCTGGGGTCACACTGGTAATGGCAAAACAACAACAGCAGTTACTGCCTGTCTTTCTGATAAGAATAAGATCTATTAAAGGGACGGACCAAGTTAAACAGCGTCTTTCCTCCCTCCTAACTGCCCCTCTGCAAATCTTGACTCACTGGACTACCCTGTCCCCATCTACTCATTCCCTTTAACTATGTCTGGGTCAAGCAGGATGCCGTAATATTTCTGGATGTGGTGTTTAAGTATTCACTGCACCCCAAAGGAGAATTATTTTATCCAGACTCATATCTCGCTCGTATTTTCTTGCCACCCAGGTTTCTGAGCATTAGCAGTTAATTCTGGGATTGGGTGGCAACCATCAAATACCATTTCCAGAAGAAAAAAAAACAGTGCATTTAACAGGGTGTTCATTCAGTGAGAAGACAGGCCATTCAGCGGCTGATTAACAACTGTCTTGCTGCTTATTTCTTTCTTTTCATCATTAAATGACAGGAACATTCAGAGATTCTAACACAAAAGCTTTTATTAACCCTTCTGAGACAACTAAGTGTATCAATTCACAGAGAAATGCCAGATACACCAGTTTCTTCCAATTATAGTCTATGCAACTCTATTACCAAACAGGAGAATTTGATTAAAAAGGAAATAGATAGCAAAACAGGAAGGGCTTTTAATTTAAAACATAAAATTCAGATCAAGGGGAAAAAACCCTCATACATTTAATTATTTTAAATTTAAAACTTCTCCATGGCAAAAAGTTAAGGTTATAAACAAAGTCAAAGAACAAATGACAAAACAAAAGGTTGATTATTTTAATACACAAAAAATCCTTTCAAAAGAATAATAAACTAATCTAATTTAAAAAATGGAGAGCTGAGCTGGGTGCAACAGTACACACTTATAGTCCCTGCTACTTATGAGGTTGAGGTGCAAGGATTATTTGAGCCCAGAAGTTTGAGTCCAGCCAGGGCAACATAGCAAGACCCTGTCTCTAAATATAAAAATAAAAAAAAAAGAAAGAAAAAAAAGCAGAAAAGAAAAATGATGGGAAATAATATATATAAATGGCAATGCATATGATGTATACAAAATAAACTATATGAAAAGATTCTTGATTTCACTGACAGTACAATAAATTCAGGTTAAAGTACTTATCATCTAGATTAAAATTAGGCATAGTATTTAGTGTCAATAAACATGTTAAGAACAAAGCGTTCTCAAACACTTGACAAGAGGATAGATTGGTGCACTCTTGTCATATAAGCAATTTGGGACTATCTATCAAAAATTTAAAATTGAAGAATAAGCTATTGATGATATAAAGATGTCCAAAGATTACCCTAAAGAGCAGCTCAATAAAAAAGCAAATACTTATAATATAATCACATTTGTGTAGATTTTTTAAAGAAGATAAATATGCAAATATAAATATGTAATTAATATGTTTACATATGTATAGATCACTTCCAAAAGGATATGTCAGAAACTATTAGTAATGGTTAACCCCAAGTGACTAGTGGAACTGACGCGCTGCCAGGGGGAGAAGAGGAATTGCCTTTCTATTTTATATTCTTTTGTATGGTTTTAATTCCTTATGGTATAAACGTATATTTTATTTTATAGTAAATATTTAAAATATAATGCAAAAGGACTAGGATTAGCCAAAAAATGAACCCAAATTTAATGCCTCAGAAAGCAACTATTCAGTGCATGAAAGAGTTGAACAATGGTGGCCAAGATGGCAAAGGCAAATGAAAGAACAATGAATTATTAAAAGCAGTACATGTTTCATGATGAGAGACTGAATATACAAACGGACAGTAGCCACACCATGTACAAAAATAGATTTCTGATGCACAATCTGCAGCAACCAGACCAGGAAACCAAACCACAATCTCTGTAGCAAACAACCAAATCATCCAAGAAGCTGATTATTAACTGATAATTTTCCTAAATGTTGACCCTGCTTCCAACTTAGGACCAATTCAAGAACACCAGATATGCACCCCTAACCAATCACGTATGCTGCCCTGCTTCTAGTTAGCCCACCTCCAGCTTTCCCATGTCAACAGCCTTCAATCAGAACTCACCTGAAGCCTTCCTTTTTTCTCACTATAATGCTTTTACACTCCTCTGCCAGCCTTTGAGTCTCTCTGCCAAATGCAAGGTATGGTGGTTGCCTCTTTTGCTATAGAAAGCTCTGAATGAATAGCATTTGCTTATTCTCATTTGGGTGGTTTTTATTTATTTTCACAAAACCTAAAGTTTGAGTACTTGATATCTTTAATGCAATATTTCCAAAATTAGTCTTATTGACTATCATAGAGCTTAGATATGATTTATTTATATGATCAGGTTATCTACAAAATAAGTATTGGTTGCATAAACCATCAATATGTCTAATTCCTGTGTATTTGTGATTAAAATTATTAGGAAAAGAGAGTTGGGACCTGGTTAATTCAAGCGAATAAACTGCATAGGTAATTTTTCCACTGCTGGTCTTTGGGATCATGTTTGGAGATAATAACTTCTTCATTCACATCTTTAGCACTGAGTTCTGTCATGGACTTTAGTTCTCCATTTCCATTCTCAACTGTCTACTACAGGAAGAGTTCCTCAGGGCCTCAAACTTTGCATACCCAAAAGTAAAATCATAATTTTACACTCAGCTTTACCCAACAACTTCTGCCTCCACTGTAGACCACATTTTCTTCCATCCCGATTTCTTGAAGTTTTTATTTCCATTCTCCATTCCACCTGTCCCTTGCTTTGCATTCTCATGGCCTCTTTCCTAATTCAGATCTCCAACATCCTGTTCTGAAAGAGCAAAAGTCTCCTTCCTGAATTGTTGGTGTCCAGTCTCTCTGCTTCCATTCTTCTAACGTCAGGTTAAAGTAACACTCTTAACCACATCATCCTGCAGGTCACAAAAGCCCTAATGACCCCCGATGGTTCATAACAATCTCCTTTTACAGTTGTATCTCCCGCCATGTTTTCTTACACAGACACAGAAACATGAACTCAACAAATAGCTCAATGAGGAGAAAACTGATGATGAATGGCACTTCATTCCACAGATACGAAATTTATCATAAACCAATCCAACTGAAGATCTCTACACTGTAGAATAGCTTTCCTGATTTAAAATCCAATTATAAAGATCTGGCCCATGAGTCATTTAGGTGGCCCATTAATAACAACAGCTGTGATCATTTAGTCAAGGATATGAACTGACAAGGCAGACAGATGCATGAAGAACAGAGAATATTTTCATTTAAAAGGAGGATAATCTGGTAGCAGATCCAGAACTGTTTAAGGCGAGGAACTCTTGCAATCTCCAAACTCTCCCTTCTCTAATATCCCAGCCTCTACTATATTATTTACTGTTTTCTACTTCATATTAAAGACATCACTTTACCTTCTCTACTGCTAGACCATGAGGTTCCAACAGGTGGGGTCAGTGTCTTACCCATTTTACATTCTCACATTGCCCATGGTAAGAATTTAATAAACATTTATTGAAATGAATTATAATCCATTCTCATTTCATTGTAACACAGCTATCATTTGCTTGACATTTATTACACATCAGGTATTTGTTAAATGATGAACTCATCTAGCAGGATGGTAAAACTGAAATTCTGACAAGGTTCTTGGTTAAATGAATGTAGAGTTAAAAAGTTACCATATAACTTTTTTTGGAATTAAGGGGTTAAGTTACCATATAAAGCTTGGCTGACACATGTTCTGTGAGTCAACGTGTCCTTGCCCACTTTGAAAGTAAAAAGGTCAAGAGGTACCTATCTTGTCACCTTCCCAAGGAAAGGAGAAAGTTTATTACATGACCCCTGGAGTTGGGAGGCAGAGTGTCTTGGAAAAAGAACCAGGTTAACCTGTTGTTTGGAGATGCAGTTGGGTGATGTTTCGATGTTGGGGTAAGCCTACACTCCCAGAGTTTGTCAATAAGGGATGGGAAACTATTTCCTATAGGTCAAATGAGGTCACTAGAGGGGAAGAGATTTTCAAGGAGCAAGCATCTAGAGTCCTATTTCACTGTCCCATAAGATTCCTTCGTAGAACAGAAGGACTCCAGCAACACAAAACTGTAGCGTAGACACTTAGATTTTGAGCAAGTGGCCACCTGAAATGAATCCACTGTCAGAGTCAGGGTAGCCACACGGTGGGAGAGCATGAAAGCCTCAGGAGAAAGAGACCTGAATCCTCTCATCCTATTAATTCTACCTCCTGAGCAGCTGCCACCCAGTCATGCTCACCTCGGGGTGGGGTGGAATGGAAGGCAGAGAAGAGAAATCAAGCCACTTACTAAATCCTCTTTCCCTTTGAGCCTGAAACAAAGGGAAGGGGAGAACAGTTAAATAATAAATGAAATTCAGGGTTTTTAAAATCTCTTAAGCTAGACATTTAAATGATCATTTTTAATTTTTATTTTCGTTTAAATTAACTGAGTTTGTAACTTAAAATAATATTAGGATAATCTATTATCTAGGGGTAAGTACAACATTATGGGGCTTACTAATTTGCATTCAGAGACTAGAAGAGAATGATCAAGAGGATAGAAATTAAAGGAACAGTAGAGGCAAGAAGGAAAGTTTCATTTTATGCTGGTTACGCATGTATCACCTCACCACAATTCTCACAAAACCCCTAAAAGGTAGCAATTGCAACCCTTGTACAGATGAACAAATTGAGGCTTAAAGAGGTTATATAACCCATTTATGGTAACAAGTGCTAAATTACACAGGCAAGAGCTTAACTGAAGTCCTTTGGCTTCCAGAGCACGTGTGATCAAACATGGCACCATACACCATTTTACAGCTAAACTACACTTTTTTCCTTCCAAACTGACTCCACTAAGATAGGAAACAAGGACCAAGATGGATTTTTAAATTAAAGGAAGTATACTTCCAAGTCAAAAGCTCTAAAATTATCCATTTGCCTTACATTTGTGAACTACTTTAGAAGCTTGTGGGGCAAGTTCACATGCATGCTCTCATTTGACTATCTCTAAACAGCGCTGTCAAATACACATAGTGGACATTATTAGTCTCTATGTTAATACAGTAGAGGAACTCATAAAATGGAGACTCCTCAAAGCCACACAGCTGGTTAGCAGAAGGAAAGAACCTGCATCTCAGATATCCCCCAGAACAGGTCTCATTTAACATGCGTTGGTTTCTATATCTCTTTTCCTGGCTACTTTTTTATATGAATGTCTATAAACACAAATGCTGAGTTTCAAATGCCTAACCAGCCCTCTGTGACCTCTTTCTGCCAAGTTGGGAAAATCAAAGAGGGAGACAACCCCTTCTCCTGTTAGAATTTCTTAAAGGCCACTCTGATATAAAACTTTTATCAAAATCACACGAAATCCATTTGTTCTAGATCTCAGTCAATTAAGGCACTGCTTTTCCACTTTTGAAATCTATTTCACAAGATAAATCTTCAAGGAAACCCTCAGTATATTGGGAAAGAACTGACTCTTCTGAACACATTAACTCCTTCCTACAAGATCTAGTGCTTATAGATCTTCAGAGTGGATTTAAAGTTTTTCCTACCAATGAATTCACTGGAAAAACAAACAAATACATTTTTTAAAACCCACTTTTTATGAACCCAGCATTTATCCCTCTGTGGGTACTGAGCACAGCATAAAGATACCACGATGTCTCTGCTAACATCCATATTTATTATGCAACATGCTGCAAGTTTGTAGGGAGATTGAGTGGGAATCTATCCATCTTGGTTTCTTTCTGTTTCTCTACTATTATTTCACAGCAAGTGCTTATGACATTTACAACGTGAGAGCTTTGCAAACTTTTAACATCTAATCTACATAAATGTAGGCTCTCCAAGATTCACCAGAGTCCAGGATAACTTGAAAGCTTCCTTTAGAAAGCCCTTACTTATGCTGAATTCAGTTGTACTTCTGAGTAGGATGAGTGTCACAATTTTTTTTTAAACATATCCTGCTTAACCCTGCATTATCCTTCTTACACAAGATGCTGTAATAATATTCACTGGGTTGGTGGGAAAAACACAGGATTGAGATCCAAAATGAAGACTCAGAAACTGGATTCAAACCTCAGCTTCCCAAGGAAGGAATTTCAGGAATTTAGCATAACATTCGTACTTCCATCCCTTAGTTGCCCTAGGACTATCATCAATAATATCCACCTCAATGGTCTCACAGTTACATGGAGACAATAAAATATATGTGAAATGTGCTTCAAAAACTGTCAATGACCATTCAAAGATGATTAGGTTTAACTTTTAATTATTTTCCTAAAATATAAGATCATTCTGTTTTGAGGGTTTCACATTTCTTTTTCTTAAGTATAACCAATTAGGAAATGATTCTCACATCACATACAATATTCATGCCAATATATATTTAACCCAAATCTAATCAAGAGGAAGGCATCAGACCAATTCACAACTTGAGGTATTTTACTAATCTGGACTTTTTGAAATTTCACTGAAGAAAAACAAGAAAAACAAAAAGCAAAAATAAAAAGAAATAAAAAAATTACAATAAAACACAGGCTTTAGAACTGTTCTAGATTAAAGAGAAGAGATGTCGCAAACTGAAGACAATTCAAGAGATCAACTTCTGGATTTAAAGGAAATCCTAGAAAGGCACATTATTGGAACAACTGGGGGAAATTTGAATGTACGCTGTATGTAAGGTATTATTGCATCAAATTTACACATCTTGAAATGTATCCTGATATGAGTAGAATGGAGGCAGTTGTTGTTCTTAGGAGGCACATACTGAAGTATTTTGGGGTAAAGTGTCTTAACAACTGCAACTGTCAAATTATTCAGTGAAAACGAAATATATCTGCCTATACAGAGTGAGAAACAGTGGTGGAAAAAATTTAACAATTTTTAAAGGGAGAGTGATGGATATACAAGTGTTCATTGTACCAATTTTTCAAGTTGTCTTAACGTTTCAAATTTTTCAAATAAAAATTTGGGGTAGGGGAGATTCCACACCTTAAAATCAAGGGGAAGATTTGGTGATGCAAAAAAGTCTAAGGAATCCTAGATAGAGTAAGGCTTATCCCCTCAGAGTGACACAAAATAGAAACCCCAGGTGAAATGAGCAGTGATTCTCATCTGCAATTGCATTTCATGAACTCCAGGACTCCATTTCACTGCCATATGAGACATGTGCAAGGTGTACTTGGTTTTAATTGGCCAATATGGCCACTAACTCATTGTATAGTTTCTCTATCCTAGTTTTCTCATCTGAACATGAGGGTAATAAAAGTTCCACCTCACAAGGGTGAGATGGGGATTAAATGAGATAACACATGTAAAACATTTAGAAGATCTGTTGTTACAAGATACACTCTCAGTCAGAGTTACTACTACCACTCCTAGTACTACTGCCACCACCACCACCATCATCATCTTACACTGATGTCTGCTATGACAATGTGGAGCCTTCACCATCTTTTTTTTTTTTTTAATTCTTTGAGACGGAGTCTGGCTCTGTCACCCAGGCTGGAGTGCAGAGGCCTGATCTCAGCTCACTGCAAGCTCCGCCTCCCGGGTTCACGCCATTCTCCTGCCTCAGCCTCCGGAGTAGCTGGGACTACAGGTGCCCGCCACCACGCCCGGCTAATTTTTTGTAGTTTTAGTAGAGACGGGGTTTCACCGTGTTAGCCAGGATGGTCTTGATCTCCTGACCTCATGATCCGCCCGCCTCGGCCTCCCAAAGTGCTGGGATTACAGGCGTGAGCCACCGCGCCCGGCCGGAGCCTTCACCATCTTACACCTTGTCTTCTTTCTGCTATGACAATGTTTCTAAAGAGTCAATAATTTCATTTTACCAACTTTTTCATGTTATTCCAAGAGGGATCCACGTTCAGAGACACAGCTAAATCAGAATCATAGAATGGTAAAGAAAGTGAACCACATAATGAAGGAAGAGGATGAAGGGCATAATTCTGATGGTGGCTAACATTTTGTGGGCACCTTCTATGTACAAGGCACTGGGCCAAATGCTTTACTTCAAAAATAGAAAGAAATTTTGCTCCCATGATGCTTATACCTAGAGTCTTTGAGTATCTGATTTAAATGCTAAAATGTGAGGGTTTGGGGGTGATATTTAGATGAGATTTTGTACTTTAAGTTGATGCTGTAATGAGTTGAGAATTTTGGAGGATGTCTGAATATGATTAATATATTTTGCATGGAGGATGGAGGTAAATCTTTGGGAATCAGAAGGTAGATTGTGATAAGCCAAAAAATGGTCCAAAAATATCTAAGTCCTGATCATTGGAACCTGTGAATGCTACCTTTTATGGAAAAAGAATCTTTGCAGATGTGATTAAATTAAGGATCTTGAGATGGAGAGATTATCCTGGATTATCTGGATGAGCCCTAAATGTAATTTTGAGTGTTCTTATCAAAAGGATGCAGAGGGAGATCTAACACAGAAGAAAAGGCAATGTAACAACTAAGGAAGGATTGAAGTGATATAGCCACAAGTCAAGAAGTGCTGACAAGCTACCAGAAGCTAAAAGTTGCAAGCAATGTATTGTCCTTTACAGCCTTTGCAGGTAGTGTTGCCTTACCCAAAAAATCGATTTTTTTGTCCATTGAAACTTATTTCAGACTCTACCTCCGGAACTATAAGAAAATAGATGTGTGTTATTTTTAGCCACCAAGATTGTGGCAATTTACTACAGAAGCTATAGGAAACTAATACAGTAGTAAATGGAGAATAGAACTTGAAGTCAATTGCATCTGACTCCCCATTACGAGTTTTTGCTGCAACTAAGTACCTCTCTTAACTGAGTTTTCTGGCAGCTAAAGAAAGAAAACAAAAACATCAAATTACAAAATGGTTATTATCTAAAACAGTCAAAACGATTAGTTATTAGCAGAGATAAAATTTTTTCAGATTTTATCATTTTCAAAAAATCCTAGGAAAGAGCTGCCAGAGAACATAATGGACAACGTCTTTAAGATTTCACTGATGATGCAGATACATGCTTCTTTGACCTTAGGCATACAGTGAAGTCATTGATGTGTACAAGACTTTCTAAGCCATAGAAAGTTAAATTATGATCTAGGGATGATTTTTACTAGAGGTAAGGATAAAACCAGGATGAGATAGAAATGTGGTGGAACAGGATAGTTAGTATGTCCCTTACAGTGGGGGGCCCACAGAATGTATTGTACAAAGACACGCCTAACAGTGAAAAGCAGTGCTAGTGACAATTGTGCTGGGACAACAGGTTCAAGAAGGAACAGTCCCAGGCAAAATGGAACATGTAGTCACCTCACACCTCACTTAAAAACAGCATTCTTAAGAGTTAGGAGACAGTTTGATCAAATTTACAGAATGCCATTTTAAAAGAATATGTCAATCCCCGAGACTAAAACAAATCTCCATACACAGCTCACAGTCTTCCTAGACATCCACAGAGATTAGCCCCTATAGGCTATTAATTTAAAATTTTACAAATAGTGTTAAAAAACATTTGAACTTTAAAAAAATGCATAATTCATACATGTAACCCATCAAATACTTTGTTCTTCCACGCCTTATACATGTATATACACATCA
This sequence comes from Papio anubis, assembly GCF_008728515.1. Classification (NCBI taxonomy): domain Eukaryota; kingdom Metazoa; phylum Chordata; class Mammalia; order Primates; family Cercopithecidae; genus Papio; species Papio anubis. The sequence continues at coordinate 172,824,646 of NC_044977.1, read as the reverse complement.
TTTCACAGTTGCCATGTTAGCATAAGTAACAATTTTGCGTTTCTATCTTTTTCAGGGTTGTAAATTGTCATGACCTTCATCATTTTAATGCCTACACGGTACCACAGTGAATGGGGTTATATGTTAGATCTATTTACACATTATTCTTTTGTTAGATATTTAGGTTGTCTCCTATGATTTGCTATCACAAATAATGGGGAATAAAATTATTCCATTCCTGGTCTACATCATTGAAAGAGCCAGCTGATAACAAAATGGGAATACCTTTAAAATGAGAAAAGTTTGGTTACATCTGTGTCCTTGGCATCAAAGTTAAACTATGCAGAGCTGTTCCATGGGAAGGTAATAGCCTGAGGAGGCTGAAATGCCCTCTCCTGGTTTTGGCCATTGTAGATTTTGGACATACAGGCTCTGATGAGAACCATTGTCTCAGTCCTTTTGCTCCCTTGTTAGAACAGAGCAGACCAGAAAGTCAGGGTCCAATTTTTTGGTCAAAAATATATATTTAAACACACATGTTTATCTACAGACACTATAACATTTCTTAGAAATAGTCCCCTATGTTTCCTAAGAAGAGACATTGGGGAAAAGTAATGCCCTTTATGTGTTTTCTATTAAAAACATAACTGTGCAAAGACATGTATATAAAACTGGTTTTTTCAAACTGTCTTTTTGTTACAGCAAAAAAGAAAAATAAAGAAGTATTTTTTAAAAAAATAGAATTAATTTAAATATTTGTCATAAATAGATTGATTAAATAAATATGGCACATCAACAAAATGAATGAAGCAATCTGCAAATCCTGATAAAAAGATGTCAAATACACATCATTGAGAGAAAAATTTGAATGTGTAATCCCATCTGTGTAAGGCAGAACAGAAGCATCTACACACACACACACACACACACACACACACACACACACACACACAAAAGCTTTTAAAGTTGTGGAAAAACAAGAACAAATTGATAGTAGTTTACCTTTAGGGGAGAGTTCTGGAGGTTGATAATATTAAGGATAATTTTTACTTTTTACCTTACACCATTTTCTATAGTCATAATTTTTCACCATGTGCATAATCATAATAATAACTAAGCAACAAACAAAGAGATTGGCCAGGAGGCATTGACAGACGACCTATTTCCTGTTAAGTGCTATGGTAGATATGAAAGTATATGAGACATAGTACCTCTTCTTACCAGTGGAGCCACCCTGGACCGTTTAAACTTTCTTAGTCTCGGCCGGGCGCGGTGGCTCAAGCCTGTAATCCCAGCACTTTGGGAGGCCGAGGCGGGTGGATCACGAGGTCAGGAGATCGAGACCATCCTGGCTAACATGGTGAAACCCCGTCTCTACTAAAAATACAAAAAACTAGCCAGGCGTGGTGGCGGGCGCCTGTAGTCCCAGCTACTCGGAGGCTGAGGCGGGAGAATGGCGTGAACCTGGGAGGCGGAGCTTGCAGTGAGCCGAGATCGCGCCACTGCACTCCAGCCTGGGCGACAGAGCGAGACTCCGTCTCAAAAAAAAAAAAAAAACTTTCTTAGTCTCAACAAAATGTACAGAAATCATCCGGAACCTGAAGCTAGATAAAATCAAGTTCAACTTTCATTTCTGATACCAGCTAGGAGGTCTTGGACAAGCCAACTAATTGTTCCAAGTTTCAGTTTCCTCAACTGGAACTAAGAATAATGCTTATTTCATGGAGTTCTGATGTGGTTCTGATAATGACTGTCTCATAGTAGATGCTTGGCAAATATTATTAGCTCTGAATACAACTTCAAAGGGATCAGAATCACATTAACATTTTCCAGGGGTTCTATGGAAAATAGTTGTCTGAGAATTCTACAAATGAATATTATGAAGTCGTAAGTCTGAAAAACACTCTTTCTGAGACTCACAATGGATACCAGCCTGTTAAAGGTTCTGATAGTTGCAGTAAAGTATTTATTAACCCAGATTTTCCCAAATATGTTTGGCTCCTTGCTGAAGGCCTCCCCAGGTCTTCTTATTTTTATAGTGAAATCACTGGTAGAATGAAACATTGCTATTAATAAATTAATACATTCAGATTTAAATGGATAACTTTTAATACTACCTCTACTACTACAATTACTACTACTAATACACTCACACTTTACCTAAATATTCTGGAAGAGTATGAGGTGACAAGTTTTGCAAATGAGGATTCTAGTTGCACTCGATCACTGTCAGGTTGCATAATATTACCATAGAGAAACACCCACCACCCACTAATGTCTATTGCAGGCAGAGAAGAAAAAATTAATAATCAATAGTTATCACCAAGGGTTATTTTTTGTTTTATTAAAGAAATGTCCCTAGACTTAAACTAGACATACTTATAAGTAAATGAAGATGAATGGACTATTGTGTTTCAATTTTATCCTCTGCTGTTCCCTCATCTTCAGATACCACTTTTCGTTTTGAAAAGATTATTTGATACTATTACCCTTAAAGGCTTTGAAAACCTTATAAAGCTGTAGTTTTTTAAAAGACTTTGTAATTAGGCATACCTAAGTTTGTCTAACTTTGTCATTCAGCCTCTTAGTAGTTACTAGTTACTGCTAGTAATTTGAACTTAATCAGTTTCGTGATTTGTAGGGCATGTTACTTAACACTGGACCTCAACGGTTTCATCTATAAAATTGGCATGATGATATCTATTTCACATGGTTTGATAGATTGCTTCCAAAACTGAATTCCATGATTCCTCATCTTGCATTATCCATGGTCTTTGGCAATGTGACCTTAAAGCTCCTTAAATCGACAGTTGGAGCCTATTTTCCCATTCTTTAAATATAGTCTAGATTGGGACTGTTGAGGCAGATGTGAGATTGAAGAGGCAGATGTGACACTATGCCAGTTCGGATCCTAGGCTTCTCCAAAAGGTGTTGAATGTCCCTGCTCTTGCTCTGAGAACCCTGCCCAGCCATCATGTGAACAAGCCCTGGCTAGCCTGCTGGATGTTAAGAAATCATATAAAGGAGAAGCCTGTTGTTCTAGCTGAGGTATCCCAAGCCTAGAGCCAGCCACCCTCCAAACATATAGGAAAACCAGCCTGATCGTTAGAGCCAGCTACCTGATCTGCAGCTGACCCGTAGGCTAATGAGCCAAGACTAGAAGAACCACCAAGCTACTCATGGATTTGTGAGCAATAATAAATGCCACTGAATTTGTAAATACTTGTTATGTGGAGAAAGCTAACTGATACACATGGCTATTTTATCAATTAAGTAAGTTAACATATTTATATTTATGTTTTTATCACAAACCCTGATATTTGTTTCACACATATGCACTAACAACTAATAGAATAGTATGCTTTTTAATAAAAGCATAGTAGAAACCTCATTTTAAAGTATTGTAATGGCTCAATGCTGAAGGACACAGCAGTTCCATTGTCATTAGATACCAAATTGTTTAATTCTATTTGCTGACCATGACAGTCAATAATGTTCTAAGTTGTTATGGTAACTTTCAAGCAGCTGAGAAAAACTGATACACAGATGAAAGCTATCCATGCACTTCTAAGGTTTAATCTGAATAAAAAATTTAAATATTGTTTGTTCACATATCCCCGGTGTCTAGCACAGTTCCGGGTGTGGAATTAGTGCTCTATTAGTGTAGTGCAGGGGTTAAGACCAGGGACTCAGAAGTCAGACTATCTGAGTCTAAACCCCAGTTTCCATATTAACCTTGCCTTACCTCAGTTTCTCCATCTGTAAAATGAGTATAACAGCAGTACTTATTTCTTCTATTGGTGGAAAGGACTAAGTGATATTCTTTAGGTAAAATACTTAGAATGAGACCTGGCAGAGTGAGTGCAAAATAAATATTAGCTATTTCTCTTTGTTGAGTGATTTTTTTTTAAAACAAACTCTTGGAAATAGAGCCTGTGTGGCATATAGTCATCTTAGTGGACATGTGTGGATAGCCATCCTAGTACCTGTTGATTCTCTGTAGCTCTCAGAAGCTCTCTTGCAAACACAAAGACAAACATCAAAGAGAAAACTACAAAGGAAACAAAAGATTCTAGAGATTCAGTGAAGAATTTAAATGACATGTCTCGGTAATTCTGATGAAACAGAACTGACATAAATAACATTCTGTTAATTCAGGAGTATTGCCAGCATGTGGAGAGTATAAGGTTCTCACCCAATATTATGTCTGCAAAAGGCTTCCATCAAATGGAGCCCACTCTCCATTATCCATGACTGAAGAGTAGGCTATCAAGAGTGCTCTCCCCCATTTCATTTTGGCCATTGATTCCCCAACAAACCTTGTCCAGAACTGTGGCATCATGCAAATTCTCACTGAATTATCCAGACTAATGACCTAAAACCAACACCTGGATGCTGATTTCAATTAGAGATGGATGGAGAAGTTATTTTCACATAACACTTATCCTTCCTTCCCGTTTTTATTTCCTAATCACGAAGTCAAAAATCTGGTTACAGAGTCAGTGAGGTGGGTAAGCAGCTTGGAGTTGAGATAGATTACACAAATGAAGCATAAAATAGAAAGCCAAATTTTCAAGAATCATCTCAAAACAAAGTTGCTCTTGTGAATCTCTTCATTTTTCTTTTCCAGAACCACTGTGCATCAAATCAAATGGAATAACTATCCCTCCAATTTCTTGGTAGAAGTAAAGTGGTGTATAAATTATCCCTAACCTTCATATAATTTCCCCTTGATTTCAGAATTAGATTCTCCATTCTCTGAAGCATTCTAATGTAAATTTTCAAATTTCATCTTCTCAGTGACCACATGGGGATCATGTAAGGTCAAGTTGTCCTCATTGAATTTATCCTGTCATACATATATATAAACACACACATTCATATACATACATACATGTATATGTATGTATATAAAAGCTTAAGTCCTCATTCCTTAAAGAAAATGACAGAATGGAAAAACCAACCAACTAATATTTGTAGAACAATGAAGTCATACAAAAAGTTGCCTAAATACTACCAATGGAAATGTAATTCTAACAGTAAGATAATCAGATAGGCTGCCTCCTGTTTACCTAATTATGCCAATAGATAACTAGGCAACCCTTTTAAACCAATTACTTGGATATAGCCTAGAAATGTTCTTGCCTCTCTGTTATCACATGAACAGTTTATCTTCTCAGTTAGACATAGATTTTTTCCAACCAAGAGAAATCTTCCTTTCATAGTAAGGAAACCCCCAAGAACAAAAAAGAAAATCAGAACTGAGATTACCACCCATCTTTTCTATACTGTGCAGTTCGTTGAAGTTCCACAGAGAAATAATGTTGCTCTGAGTTGATTTTCCTCTGGGAAGCACCCGGAAAAATTAACAGCTACCTAGGGACTTAGCTTTTGTCAACAATGAACCAAATAAAACTTTCCAAACCCATTTAATTGTCTGCATGATGCAGTAAGACTTTCCCTATCTCCTTGCTCAGACATAATGCATCAATTTAAATAAAACCAGATTGGCATTCTCCAAACTAGTATTTATTCTCTCTTGGTGAACCAGCTGGCAGGTAAGATTAGTAAAGACAGGAGGAATCCATGCAGGCAAAACTAAGAAAGTCAAGCAGAGGAGAGACAGCCATTTCCAGAACAAGATAATGTAAATCTTCATCTAGCCTTCTTTAGATACTTGCACAATCTTTTAAAAATAGACATCATCATATTAACATGAAGTCACAAATTTCACTGCATCTGGGGTGGTTTCAGGAATCATAACCAAATTGCTACTACATCAAACCAATTTTTATCCATATTCAGCTCAACAAACCTGTGTTTGGTCAGGTATGCCCATGTATTACATGTTTACCATGCCTATGGCTTTTGCTTTGTGCAGAGTCATAGCATGTAAGAGGAGGAAGGTGGTGGGGAACCAAGTGGGGTCTCCTCAATTCCCTGATTTAGTAACATTCAGTCTAAGCAGAGGCACAATCCACCCTGAGCATTTCCTCCTCTTTGTCTTTCCAATTCACCAACACCAAAAGTCACAGATGGGAGGACTGGACAGAGCAGAGTAAAACACCCATGTGTGGGTGGGCCTGTGGACCATTTGACTGTTACAGCTGTGGGCATCCCAGAGCTACCTTGGAGCAAATAATACAGTCTGTGCTCAGAACATGTTTGCTCAATGAAGATCTGGATGGCTGAAAAGATGGTGGAAGCCTCTCGAGAACCTAAAAGTCCCGGGGGTGGGCCACTGTACCCTTAACAATGCAGATTTGGCCACCTCTTTATGGAAGTCCATATGGAAATGGAGAAAGAGCAGGAGAGAGAGTGAGACACTAATTACCAGCTCCTCCTTGCACAATCAGGTTCAAAACAAAAGGAGAGAGCCTCTCACTTTGGAGAAATGGAAACAACAGTATGTAATTCATGAAACCTAAAATCTGGAAAGATCAAGAAGATGATACCTCTACTCTCCCAGAAAGCCACCCAGGGATGGCCACTGTCAGTGGGAGGTCAGATTCCATGAGAAGGTCACCATTGTTTAACATGTCAGGACTGGTCTTGGCATCCCAGATGCACTGTTATTGAGCCTGTGATGCTAGCCTGGTCTACAAGTTTGAGAAACATCTAGTCAAAACATGAAGGTAAAATATTTACAAAGAGTGAGAGTCAGGGAGAGACTGAATCTGTACTAAGTAAATATTTCACTTTAAATGTACCAGTATTTCTCTCTTTTCCCCTACTTTGTCTCCAACTTAGAAGGAAAGACATCATTATCAACCCTTAGGGAGGTGGAGCATCTGAGAGTCTATAAGGGCTCCTCATGCTCAGCTGCTGGAACTCCCTGGAGTCTAGGAAACATCACAGGTCTGCAGACACTGAGGTCTCTCCACCTGTGGAAGGTGGCACTCATAATGGGTTATGGGATAACTGAGGCCTTGATGACGTTAAAAGTTGATTCTTCTACTTTGCAGGTAGTAGATTCTTATCTGTTTGGGGATCTAGGCACATCTGTTTACAACTGACCAACAATTATTTGTGGAAATGCTGTTCTTGTCATTCTACAGCCACAAACGAAAGTGGTGAAAAATTGTACTCTAGGCAGTGATTATGGGGGTGAGATGGTGATATGGTTTGGATCTGTGTCCCCACTTAAATCTCATTTTCAACTGTAATCCTCAGTGTTGGAGGTGGGGCCTGGTGGGAGGTGATAGGAACACAGGGGAGGATCTTTCATGAATGGTTTAGCACCATCCCCTTGGTGCTGCTCTCATGATGGGTTCTCACGATATCTGGTTGTTTAAAAGTGTGTGGCATCTCCCTCTCTTTCTTCCTGCTCTGGCCATGTAAGATGTGCCTGATTCCCCTTTGCTTTGTGCCATGATTGAAAGCTTCCCAAGGCCTCCCCAGAAGCTGAGCAGATGCCAGCATCATGCTTCCTGTATAGCCTGAAGAACCATGAACAAATTAAACTTCTTTTCATTATAAATTACCCAGTCTCAGGTATTTTTATAGCAATCCTGGAATAGGCTAATGCAGATGGAAACAGTCATTATTTTTTATTGGTGCTGGCAAATATTCCCTGACCAAGTCAAGCTTTTACCCTTGGCACAAAGCAGCAGCAAATATTATTTTTTCTGTGGTTCTCTATTTAAAATGTGTGCCTGCTCTTCTGTGTAAGGGAGCATTCTTTTCTGCTGACCAGAAAAGTAAAGATGCCCAGATGTCTAGAAAGAGCTGTGGATGTATTTTAATTATTTTTTACTCAACATAATTTATGGGTCCACATCTGGATATATCTTTGTAGGTTCATCCCTTTTCTATTAATCTGTTATCATAAAACTTCCATGTTATGTCCTCCTGTGTGCACGAGGATACCTGAGCCGCCTTCTGATGTAACCAAGATGGAAGCTTCAATGAAGTGTCTTTATATCACCAAAGCAAGGAGGAATCTGACAAAAGTCTTCCCAGAGGCTACTTGTGAAGCATGTCCTTGTTTGGTGGTTCCATCCAGTGGCTGCTGTGGAATGAGATAAAGCTGCAGGAAGCAGAGGAGCCAAGGCTAATTCTTCCTTATTCAAACTATGGATTATCTCAACCCTTGATACTCTTCCCATTCGATCTATCTCCTGAGTCCTGGGTCATTTTCATTGCTCATTATCACCAGCACCAGAGGGAAGACAGAGGAAATGAAGGAAGTTGAAATTCAAATGAATAGATTCTACCACTTGTTAGCAGCTCAGCTCACAAGTACACCAAGGGAGGAGGCTGCAGCTCTTCTGTGGGTTTCAATTCTCCTTGCTATTCTTGTACCCCATGCTGCCAGGCAATATCGAGTGGGCTGTATGGAAACGATCTCTGGGATGAAAAAAGAAGTGGGGGTAGCTCCCTCTAACAGTAGCTTCTTCAAAGAAAAGAAAAAGCAATTATATGCTCAGCGGCAGCATGCCACACAGAGAAGCCCAAATTTTATTAAACAAACTCATATTTGGAAGCATACTATACCCTCAGAACTAGAGAGAAAGGAATGCTGAGAACATATTTAGAGCAATTATAATGCAGAGGATACACTGATTGTCATAGCAGCAAACATTTTAAATAAAGAGGACATTTCCTTAAAAGATTATGCTAAGGACAGCAAAAGCAGAAGCAAGCAAAGGCTGTATTAAAATCCAGAAGAAAAATGCATTAAGACCTTTAAAACCACTGTTACCAACACAGGTAGAATGGCAGGGAGAGAACAGAACCCTGGAGCAAATGGAATCGTCTTTTTCTCCCTGCACTTAAAAGATAAGAAAGGGTTGGACTACAGTCCCCAGTGCCCTGTCCTGCTCTCAGTGGTGGACATTGTGAGGTACCACCTAGATGACCCTGCAACAAAGGGCTTGCCCCAGCTTCTGGGAGTGTAGGTTGCAGAGAGTTTTCAATTAGTGACCGCTTCAGGGATTGTCTCTGTGGCAGAGAGACACTTTGCCTTCCAGAAACAGCCCACATCCGATGACTGACCAGTGGGGGAGGATGAAGGTCTGGCTCCCTCAGCCTAATATGGGACAGCCCTGAAGGACCATTCTAGAGCCAGAGCTGGCTGTGAGGTTGGCTGAGGCTGTCGTTGGTTCTGCATCACAGCTCATCTTCCCCTTCTTGCCATTCCTTCCCACCCCATTCACAAATGTTGATCGCAAGGGTACTCCTTAATAAACCTCTTGCATGCCAAATCCCATCTCAGTCTTCTTCCCTAGGATCTTAACATGCAACAGTTAATAGTCACTAATCTTTGCCCACTCTGGCTTTTTTCTTTTCTTAACACTTTTTTTCTGAGCTGAATATGTACTTTTGTGAATGAGGTTGGTATATATCTCAAGAAGTTAAGTTATGTAACACATCAAAGAAGAAATGCAGGTAGGCTGATGGGGGATGCCAAAGAGAAAAAGGCTATGAATGATCCAAATGGAAACTGAATAAAAAGATTGGGCTTCAAATTAAATATTTAAACAAGCAGGGTTGAAGTTACCATAAGGAGCATGGAAAATTAAGAAATAACCATTTACTGGCCGAGCATGGTGGCTCATGCCTGTAATCCCAGCACTTTGGGAGGTCAAAGCGGGCAGATCACGAGGTCAGGAGATGGAGATCATCCTGGCTAACATGATGAAACCCCATCTCTACTAAAAAATACAAAAAATTAGCTGGGCGAGGTGGCGGGCACCTGTAGTCCCAGCTACTTGGGAGGCTGAGGCAGGAGAATGGCGTGAACCTGGGAGGCGGAGCTTGCAGTGAGCTGAGATCTGGCCACTGCACTCTAGTCTGGGTGACAGAGCGAGACTCCGTCTCAAAGTGGGGGGGGGGGGGGGGAGGACTAAGCCTAAGAACTTAGTATTTTCTATCTGAGAGAGCTATTTCCAATAGAATCTTAGAGAATGTTTGCCACCAGAAAAACATATCATAACTGAGAGACTGGACTAAGTTATCAGTGGAGCATATCTGGGCATGTCCCCCCACTGAACCACTAAATGGGACACAGTATTTAAACCCCAAGTCAAGAGGAGGAAAGCAGGCAACTTGCTCAGTTAATGGAGATTCATGAAACTAAGATCCTTCTGAATTATTGTATATGAAATTTCCATCAATTGCACTGCCTAAGTAAATTAAGGTATAGTCATAAAATAGTAATAGTAAATAGTTTTTTTAAAAAATGAGGTATATAGATATATATACACATATATATATGAGTGAAGCTTGTATAGATTTGAAGTATATATGTGAATATATATATAGAGAGAGAGAGTGAGAGAGAGAGAGGGGGAGTCTACTATGTCTTAATATTAAAAGAAAAAAAATGCCAGTTGCAAAACAGTCTGTGTTGTGGCATAAGTCCATTTTAATTAGCAAATATCTGTATGGTATTATGTACTACTCTGATATCTTCACAATGACTAACTTATTTAATACTCATAACCATTTTTTGAGTTATTTACAATCATTATCCCCATTTTCCAGATGAAAAAAAAGAAGTACTGAGGCACACTGAAATTAGTTCCTCCAAGGTCACAGAGCTGGTAGGTGACTAAGCCAGAATTTGAACCCATGTAGAATCCATGCTAAGCACTACATCGGACTTTCTCTCACTATTATCATGGCTGTGCAAACAAAAAGCATATCAAGTCAATTGAAGTTCTCTCTCTTGCCCTCTCTCTCACCACACTGAAGCTGGCTCTTGCAAAGAGGAAGTATCCTGATATCGCCTTACATCTGAGTGGTGTCTTAAGGTTTATAATGTACCTTTACAGAAGTGGACTCATCATTACTATACTTTGCAAAATTTTCAGTTTTTCTTCCTTGGGAAGTGGTAGGATTGCCCCCTCCACTCTTTCTATTTATTTATTAATTAGAGATTGGGTCTCACTGTGTCACCCAGGCTGGAGTGCAGTGGTGTGATCACAGTGTACTACAGCCCAAAACTCCTGGGCTCAAGGGATCCCCCTGACTCAGTCTCCCATGAGTAGTGGGGACTGCAGGCCTGTGCCACCATGCCCAGCTTCCAATCTCTTTGAAGTTAAGTGTGGCCATGTAATCACTTTGGCTGATGAGTCTGAGCAGAACTTGTGTGAGTTTTAGGCCTTCCCCAAACCCCCCACCCCCAACCCCAGTATTCCTTGGTCCATGAGTAAATAGGAAGACCATATTCCTCACTGATCCATATTGGACACACAACATGAATGAGAAAATAAACTTTTGTCCTTTTAAGCTTCTGAGATTTGAGGTTCATTTTTTACCACAGAATTATTGAGCCTAAGTTCACTGTTACAGTTGGGTATCCTCCTTACACAAACTAAGATTCAGAGAAATATAATGACTGGTCCTTGGTCACATACTAGTAAGACAGGTAGCATTTTGACAAGCAGAGACTAAAGGGAGGTGATCATTTTAGAAAACAAGAAAGTCAAGTAAAATCAAGAAGGCAAAAACAAATGAACAAACATGAAACCCCCCAAAAAACAACAACAACCACCCTGTGTGGGCCAGGTGCAGTGGCTCATGCCTGCAATCCCAGCACTTTGGGAGGCCAACATGGGTGGATCACCTGAGGTCAGGAGTTAGAGACCAGCCTGACCAACATGGTGAAACCCCATCTCTACTAAAAATACAAAATTAGCTGGGTGTGGTGGCGCACGCCTGTAATCCAAGCTACTCGGGAGGCTGAGGCAGGAGAATCACTTGAAGCCAGGAAGTGGAGGTTGCAGTAAGCTGAGATTGCACCACTGCACTCCAGCCTGGGCAACAAGTGCAAAACTCCATCAAAAAAAAAAAAAAAAAAAAAAAAAAAGAAAAAGAAAAAAAGAAGAAAAACCCCTGTGTTTGAGTGACTGCAAGCACTCCATTGTATGTGAGAATGGAGTAACAAAGATCTGCTACTGGTGAACTCAGGGATCTCAATGAATAATGAGTTCCACTCTGAACATATTACATATGTTTATAGAAAGTCAGTGCTATGGTCTGAATGTTTGTCCCTTCCAAAACACGTGTTGAAATTTAAGTGCTATCCGTAGTATTAAGAGGTGATACCTTTGAGAGTTGATTAAACTATGAGGGCTTTCCCTCCTAGGTGGATTAATGCCATTAAAAAAGGACAAGTTTGGCCTCCTTTTTGTCTCTTTGCCCTTCCGCCTTCTGCCATGTGGTGGTGCAGCAAGAGAGCCCTTGCAATATGCCAGCACCTAGATCTTGGACTTCTCAGTATCTAGAACTGTGAGAAAATGAGCTTCTGTTCATCATAAGTTACCCAGTCTCAGTGTTCTGTCATAGTGCACAAAATGGACTAAGGCAGTCAGAAAGAGAGCTGAAGTAAAGAACCAGAAATTGTCAGAAAGGAGATAGAAAAGAGTAAGCACAGATGCAGCACATATCATGGTCAAGGCAAGGATAGTATCATAATTTTCCAGCCAACCTGCCCATTTCTGAATACCGCACAGTCCTTTAAATGCCATATAGATTGAGACTGACTTAATTTCACTGGGAACCATGGGATTGACAGTTACATATAATCTACTTTCACCCTTGGTTCCTTGGATACTATGGATACTATCAGAGAGCACAAAGCTTTGTGAAAGCATAGAGAGGGCTGGAACTTTCCCAACTTTGTTTTCAAAAAACGTGGAGAATAAAGATTCCAAGGAATTGTTCATCCGACCGTGATCCTGACTGAATAACTTGAGCAAATCATCTAAATTGGCTGATTCACCAGGAGAAATGGGACAAGTCCATAGCAGACAACTCAGCCAGAAGGATCCTGAGAAAATATTGAGAGAAACAAGCCCTGTGGACAAAGGATCAGCTTTTGTCAGACATCAGTATGACTTATGCTCAAAAAGGAACCCAAAGAGCTGGTGCCAAGATTTGTCTGACAAAGTGCTCTAAAGTAAGAATAGAGACTTATTCCTGAGAAATTGTGCTGCAGATATCTTAGGAAAAGTGTGCATCCTACCTCTACACAAATAAATGAGGTTGGGGGGGGCGCAGATAGAAAATGAAAAGCTGGCAAGGCTGCTGTCTTAGGCCAGAAGAATTGATAACTAATGGGCTGATCAGAGTGGTGGACTGGTTCTGCTTTGAGAAGGTAGTATTTTTAGTTTCACTGTTTCAACAGGGTGCAACCTTATACACGTATGGTTCCACCCAGCCACAGCCTTCCTAACCTCATGGACAAGGACTTTGAATATGGCTGTGCTTTCATTCCTCATTGGAGTTCAACATTCGCTGGTGAGGACCTGCCATAAACCTCTGCCTCCTGGGGATCCAACTCATAGCATATCTTTTCCAACCCCCTTCTTTATTTCTCCAGACCTTGCTGGAGCTTCTGTTTGGCCTAAACTGATGGGCCCCAAAGAACTATGATGCTACAACTACTCAAATCTGGCTTTGCCAATATTTGGATATTTCAACTGCTGCTGCCACAATTTACCCAACAGATCAGATGGTTGTGGTATTGAAATGCCATCGTGCAGTAAGCTGGTCCTATAATGTAGTTTAAACTGCTGTCTCCTTCCTTGATGGGACAAAGGATGCCCCTAGACTGTAGTGTGATTTTAAACTGCTGCCCTCTTCCTTGATGGGACAAGGGATGCACCACAGCCTCTTAGTTTCTCTTTCCTTGGTCTTGACCTTTCCTAACCTCCTCCCATTCCCAAATGGTGCCCTAGAAGTCCCAGAACAGCTTGCAACCAAATAAGCATGACTGGAATAAACAAGATATCAGAACTGAGCTTCTGGAGTTTAAAAACTGACATAAAAACTATAGATAGGATTGTTTTTGTGTGTCATTCTTACAGGCTGCAGAATGCCTGTGAGAGAAACACAGGGTATAAATTAGAAATTCTCAGATTTTACATTGTTTGGGGTAAACAAAATGGAAAAGTGAAACAGGAAATACAGAGCTAATTGATGTAGAAGAGGAAACACAGCAATTTTTTGACACTGTTAATGTGCAGCAGCTGAATGCCACATGCAATATGCAATGGGGAGGGGAAAACTATCCACTGAGGCAATGCCACTTTGTAAGAACCCTGAGAGGGGAGCTGTGCAGAGGCCCAGTGGTACTTAAAACTGAATGACAGCCCCACCAAAAGGAGCATTTAGTTTTTCTCCAGGCTGGGCACTGTCTTTCTGGTGGCACTTGGCCAGGAAACATACTTTCGCATCTCAATGACAGGACTTCCTGGGGGAAAATAAATAGGTCTTCCCACCAGGAACAAAGGCAAAAGGAAATGTAGTAATGAATAACTACAGTTATTCAGTAAATAAGTTGACTGGAGAAAGCAACCAAAGCAGTTCTTTTCTGCAAGTGACAAAGTACATATGCATGAAAGTTTGAGGTTGGAGAGGTGGCAGGAGAAGCAAAGGAGAGGCAGTGAACTTGAGAGTTTGCCAGGAAAAGGGCGGCAGTAATGAGAGGCAAGCTATGTGTATAGGGGTTCTCAAGCCTAGGTAACATGTAAGAAAAACAAAAGAAGCATGAAAAATAGTTGGACAAGAGGAAACGGCAGCTACAAAGCTATTGGCAAGTCTTGTGTGGGAAGGGATTGGGAGTTAACCACAGTACCTTCTTATTCACGGTTTTACTCTCCATGGTTTCAGTTACCCCTGGTCAACCATAGTCCCCAAATAGGTGAATACAGTACCATAAGTTATTCTGAGAGAGACAGGGAGAGACCACATTCACATAAATTTTATTAAGAATATTTTTATAATCATTATATTTTATTATTTATTGTTGTTAATATCTTATTGTGTCTAATTTATAAATTAAACTTTATCATAGGATATAATATGACAAGAAATGTATACACAAAAACTTGTATGTATAGGAAAAAACATAGTATATGTAGGGTTTAGTAATATTCATGGCTTCAGGCATCTGCTGGGGGTTTTGGAATGTATCCCCTGAGGATAAGTGAGGATTACTATATTCAATTCAAGGGGCTTTGGCTTATTTTAGAAATACTTTTGTTTTTACCAGATCTATCAACCATCTGGTTGCTACTCTAGTGCCTGACAGTGATTGACATTAATGATAATATACTGAGAAGAATAATTACTATAATTGTAGGGGCTGACATTTATTTGGCCCTTATTTGGGACTATAGGCTTTATACACTTCATGTTATCCTATTTCACCTCCAGAGCTACCCTGAAAGATATGAATCACTATGATCCCCTTTTACAGATAAGAAAAATCAAGTCTCAGAGAAGCTTGCTTGAATTATTAATAATTACAAAGCCTGATTTCAATCCAAATCTGCCAATTCTGGAACCTGAGCTCATAAACATTATGGAATATTGTCTCTTGCTCAGCAGACACAATGAGGTTTATGCCTGTTCTTCCCTAGTAGACTGTGAGGAAGAGAGGTTACATGTGCTACTAATATGTTCTCATAAGTATATTTAATTTAGCCTTAGTTTTCAAGTCAATTTCCCTGTTAAAACTACATATTAAATAGGACACATTTTTCTCCCCACAAAATCTACACCTATAATTATGTTCGTTAATACAATTCAGTGTGATCCCAAAGGATTCACATTATGTTAATTATGTCTAAAAGCACTTCCATAAACATCAAAAGAACAATAAAAAAGTACAAGCAATGTCAATAAGAACAGAAACTAGATATTATCTTCCAAACTATCCTTCCTTTCTTCTTCCTCCCTCAAAAGCTATTTTTTAAAAAAGCCTACTCCAGACCACAATAATTCAGTTGTCTTTTGTAGTATATAAGTGATAAAAATAAATATTCGAGAGAACAAAATAACAGATTTTCTCTTCTCTGTCCAATGCTAACTTTGGTCTTTGGCTTCCAAAACTAAATTCTATGATTAATAATGAAATAGGAAAGATAACACTTTCTTTCTAGATTAGGATGCTTTTCTGAAATATTTGGAACTCTGTATTTTAGGATGCGCCAAAATAAATCCCCTGTCTGGGCTAGACTATACTTTGTATCTTCTGGTCACAATGAAACAAAGCTGTTGGAGACAAGGAGGGAAAAATCAGCTATAGAGTTTCCTTTACCAAATGCAATGCCGAATAATCTTGGCATATTTTTATGCACAGGCTTACGACATTCTGTGTGAAGATATGGGAGGTCAATTATTTGGACAATACTGGGATGTAGAGTAGGAATTGCACGCTGTGACATGGAATGATGGAGAGGCTTTGGGGAACTACTGAGGTGTGATATGTGTGACATTTCTGGGCTACCCTACCCACAAATGGATGCAATATAAACTTCTATTTCCCAGACCCCTTGGGGAAATTTACAATCTTTGCTCGTGGCATTACACCTCAAATAGGAGAAATCCTCTAAGAATGTTCTTTTACTTTATTTCTAAAACAGAGATGCAAACCATTTCCTAAATAGATTAATGAGATAAATATTCCAAAAGCACAACTTAACAGGATTCCTAAACACAGAAACTTCAAGAAGAGAATTTGTACATTTAATTTTTCCTGCCTCAATGGGTGTTTTTACTGGGAAGTGGGGGCAGAGAGGTGGTATTGGAAAGGCTGGGAAGCACCTGTGCCTGTAGGGCTGGCTTTGTAATACTTGCCCTTCCCTGGATTGTGAACCAGCAGCATCTGTGTCACCTGGGAGAGTTCTAGAAATACTGAATTTCAAGCCCTGCCTCAGACTTACTGTGTCAGAATCTGCATTTTCACAAGATCTGGGAAATTTGTTGCACATGAAAGTTGAATCGCTCTGCTTAGGCCTCCTCTGCAGGCTGAAGAAGAAAAGCAAGTGAGCTCTGTAGAGGATGGGATAGTGGCCAGTGGAGAAAATGAAGCTCAGGGATTCTGTGTTCTCTGTTATGTGACACACTTTTGTTCTCCTAACCCAAATCCTTTAATCACTCCCTCTCATTCATTTATTTGCTCATTTAACAGATATTTTCTTATGAGCCTCCTACATGCCAGGGACTGTTCTTGATGATGAGCCTATAGCAGAGAACACCACAGACAAGGTTTCTGCACTCATAAAGCTCTGCATTCTGGTGGAGGAGGGCAGGGAGGACAGGTGACACACAAATACATGATGTAATGTCAGGAGAAATAATAACTACCAAGCAGAATAACAATAAAGAGAATAAAAGCACGGAACATGTTGCAGTGGATGGTGCTATTTTAAATAGGAAGGTTAGTAGAAGCCTCCCCAGGGAGGTAACACTTGAACAGAGAACTGACTGAAGTGAGGAAACAATCTGTGAAGACAGTGAAAGGTACAGAGCTCCAGGAGAAGGAACACCATGTGCCAAGACCCTGAGCCACCCTCAGCTTCTTTGAGGAAAAGTGAAAAGTTGAGTGTGACTGCAGCTAAGCAGGCAGAGGCACTGTGGTAGAGACAGGCTTGGCGAGGCCAGCAGGGAGACCATGGAGATCTCAAATACTGTGCCAGAAGGTTTGGATTTTATTCTAAGCATGATGAGAAGCCACTGGGATTTGATCACAGAAGTGAGATGAACTGATTTACATATTGAAAAGATCGCTCTGGCTGTTGTGGTCACACCAAGACTACCTGCTATCATCTTTCTTGCAGAAGCACCCAGATGAGAGACTGTCCAACCTAGAGGATTTTGTCCAACTCTGTTTAAATATTTGAATAACTGAATGAATAACTGATGAATGGATGAATGAATGGTTCTAGCTGTCCAGGTTATGGTTATGCATAACAATCCTATGCTGTCTTATTCGTGAGCATAGGATTTGATAAGATCTTTTCTCATCAAATACATTTGTATTTGTTGTATGATAGCAGACCTGTTGTCAACAGAGCCCACTCAAATATTCCTGGAAGATGTGATGTTAGAGGAATTTCAGTTTTCACTTTTTGTTTTTAATGAGAAAGAGAAAAGGTACACGTCTTTCTCATTGAAAGAACTTATGAAACAACTCATAATTCTTCTTCCCAGAAAGTCTTTATTCTCTCTTTATTCTTAAAGGCTTTTGTGCTAACTGTCAACAGAATATGAATTGGGTATTGGATAACCCCCAAAGTCATTTTTATATCTGGTTCTATGAATCTATGATTTAATATCCTCCTGTTGTGGTGCTTTTCCAATCCTTCTTTCAGAGTAAACTTTAAGAACCAGCATCATGCTTCTCATGTGGTTTTGAGGGTCCCCTGGCTCTTAGGTACAAACCTTCGGTATAGATGCTACTCAGGATTCAGAATCTGATTCTTCAGGCATCAGCACTGACCAGGAATCCCACTACTTTTTTTTTTTTTTTTTCCATTTTTTGAGACAGAGTCTCACTCTGTTACCCAGGCTGAAATGCAGGGGCGTGATCTTGGATCACCGTAACCTTCGCCTCCCAGGCTCAAGCTATTCCCCTACCTCAGCCTTCCGAGTAACTGGGATTACAGGCGTGTGCCACCACACCCAGCTAATTTTTGTATGTTTAGTAGAGACTGGGTTTCATCATGTTGACCAGGCTGGTCTCAAACTCCTGGCCTCAAGTGATCCACCCACTTCAGCTTCCCAAAGTGCTGGGATTATACGCGTGATCCACCTCACCCAGTGAATTCCACTACTTTTCCCATATGTTGATAAATTTCACAGGAATGCTTCTTGGACTTTCAAATGTACCTAAAACTACAGTTAAAAATACCAATCTTGGCTGGGCATGGTGGCTCATACGTATAAACCGAGCGCTTTGGGAGGCCAAGGCAGGTTGGTCACTTGAGCCCAGGAGTTTGAGACCAGCCTGGGCAACATGGCGAGATCCTGCCTCTACAAAAAAAAACAAAAAAGAAGAAAAATATAAAAATTAGCCAAGCATGGTGGCACATGCCTGTAGTCCCAGCTACTCGGGAACTGAGGTGGGAGGATCACTTGAGCCCAGGAGGTCAAGGCTGCAGTGAGCCATGATCACACCACAGCACTCCAGCCTGGATGACAGAGTGAGACCCTGTCTCACAAAAAAAATAACAAAAAAAAGGCAAAACAACAAAAAAAGGCTATTTATCATATTTATATTCAACTTTGGCTGACAATAAGAATGTGTCATATGTATACATTGGTTTCTTTGGTCTTGTGGCATTATTGTCCTTACATGCTCTAAATATTCTTCAAAGGTCTATGCCACTGGCACAGGGATGCTCCCAGTGTCCCCCAACAAGCTGGCCTACCGTCCAATCTGCTTTGACTCACACAGGCCATCCCTTCCTCACATACAAACCTGTCAGCCTTTCTAATGCAGGTAGGATGCTAGTGAGCAGCCTGCTCCCTGGCAGTAGTGCAAGTCGATCACAGGCAAATGAACACCTCACACAGTGCCTCCTGCCCAGGGTTGTGACCACTACCAGTCACTAGCTGAACCTCCCTTAGATTCACCCTGGTATGAAAGATTATGGGAAGTACAGCTTATGGGAAGTACACCAGAATACTGGTGTTTATTTTCAGTATCAACCCTCCCCTCACATTCCCACTCTCCAGAAAAAAAACAAAACAAAACAAAAAAAACAGGGCTTCCTTGTATGATGAGTGCCTTATTTTTGCATAGCCCTGTACAGTTATCAAGGTACTTCATGCACACAATTTTCTTTGATTATTCAATGTCCCTGCGAAGAAGGAAGGTATGGTTTTTGTCTCCATTTTGCAAATGAGATTGATGACTCACCTTCTTGACTCATCAGTGATGGGGCTAGAATAAGAATGTGTGCTCTTGACCCCTAGACTAGTGTCATTTCTATTCCAGCATGACACCTTGCCCAACCCCGCTTTATATTGTGGTTTGGAAGCACTAACACCTCCATTCTACACTTCTACCCAGAGCATGTCTACAGTGAAGCCTGGACCTCCTCCTTATAAATCACACTGCCAGATCAGTGTTCATGGATGTGCAAATATAAAAATGAAATGAACAAAGGATGATGTCAGATTGCCACATTTTATTTTACCAACTACCACCATTATTTAATAAAAGAAATGATATGTTTCATCATAAAGAAAATAAACATTCTAGAATGTTTATCTAGAATAAGAAGATATTCTTATTCTAGATAAGAATTCTCATTCTAGATAAGAATTCTCATTCTAGAATAAGAAGATAAACATTCTAGAATAAGGGCTAGTTTTCCCCAAGAAACAATAATTAAGGTGTTTCATATCAACCTATTTTTAAAAACACTGTATATTTTCAAATTTTAAATTAGAACAATTTTCCTTTAACTATGCTGTAATTATTTAACTGATACATGTTTGCCAACCTGAGTATATATTCAGATATATGCATATATATTCAACAATGCCAGAAAAAAAAACCAGTTATTCCAATTAACTTATTTTTTATCAATACCTTTGTCAAACTTCCAGTTTCACGTGCTGTTTGGCAAAAATGGAAAAAACAGTCACTGGGGCTTCTTCACACAGCTTGGAATATTCTGGGCAAACTGAAAGAAGTTGAGAATTAATTGTTTCCATGCCACCAACCGCTTTTCCTACATTCTCACTCTTTGGAGCGCCAGGAAGACAGTGGGTAGTTGGCACAGTGTGTGTCTGGCTGAAGGTAGCAAGTACTCCAGGAAGGGGCATGTGGCACCTAGAGTTCATAGCATAGGCCTGACTCACAACCTCAACCTTGTCAGTGGTGAATTCATCTGATTGGGGTATCACAGACACATGCAGACTTGATTTTAAGAATCACTGGCTTTGTTTATATGCTATACCTGAATGTATCCATTTTATTTTAAGAAAATGACAAAAGCTCCTACCTGTATCTACCTGCTTAAATAGGTATCTACTTATATGCAATAGAATCAGGTGGGCAGAACCACACCAGGAAGACATACTACTAGAGCACACAGAAAACAAAGATCAAAGACTAGAACATGTTGAGAGGAGGATTTCTTGTTCTTTCTGCCTGTGATACCCCAGGGTGTTTCCAATTATTTCAAGTCATGTCATGGAATATCAATAAAATAGCCCAACATAAAACTACTTGGAATCATTTTTAAATTATATTTAAGCCCATGCTATTTGGGAAATCTTCAGGAAAACAATAGACAGGCGCTGGTCTACACTGATACTCAGGTATTAGGCCAGGTGACTTCACTGAGAAGGAAAACGTGGGAGAAGAAGTAGGGAGAAGGATGTAGGTTGGAGCAAATAAGGAGGGAGCAAGGATGAGTTCATTTTTAGAAATGCCCAATCTGAGTTGTTTGTGGGGCTTCCTGGTTGTGATATCTAGTGGGTACTTACAATTTCATTTAGTCATCTAAAATATTTATTTTATGTATGTATTTACTATCAAATCCTGTATGTGGTGCTAGGCACAAGGGAGAATATAGGCCCTGCTTCCATGAATAACCTAGATTTTAACATCAGGAATAGAATAGATAGAATGTTTTTATTCTTTGAGAAAACTTGTTTTGAAATATATAATTCATTTAGAAATTTTAAAATGCAACCTTCATTCCTTTTTATAAGAAAACAAGAATAGAAGCCAAGTACTAAGTCATTTGCATAATATCAATATTTTACTTTATTTTGATCTGGCTAAATTAGTCAAAAGCTTAAATTTTATTTTAGTCCACTTAGTTTCATGTTAATGTTTTTACATTCATAAGTAAATGTTTTGCTTCTGTCCTATGACAGCATGACAAAAAATATTTACCAAATATTCATAATTAACCTGTTGAATTGAAGATAGTGCAACCTCCCACAGACTTCAGAGGGATCTTCTCCATTAATTAACTTTTTTGGAAGTGATGAAACTCATCATATTTCTGATAGTACAGCATCAGTAATCCAAAAACTAACTCAACATAAACCTCTCCTCGTCTATAAAATGTAGAGTATGCTTGTTCCAAAAATTCAAGTGATTTAAATGATTTCTATTAAATCACAAAGTTGACTTAGTTCAAAAGCTCATCGTCGACAAGCCTATGTGTTTCTTTGTTATGTATTTATTATTTGTTATTTACAATCTACACTAGGTTAGGAGATGAAATTGGGTCTCCTACAGTCTGGCTGGCTTTCCAATGTGGTTCACAAACCAGGGACCAATTTCAGGAACAAGAACCTCAAAAAGTGGACAGGGTGAGTGTTACTCACCAATTAATGCACTGCATTAAGAAAACTCTCCTAGAGCTGACTGATTTTGTGTAGACTTCCTGTTTGAGTGGAGGAGGCTGTTCTTCAGTGGGCGGAGGTAGGGATGGGGATAATATGAGGGGGATCTCCCAGGGCATACGACACAGTAAGAAGGGAGAGCAGCTTAGAGACCCGAGCCAGGAAGCAAGATGGAGGGTACTGCTTCCACTCCATGCTGTCGGGCTACTGAAACCACTGGACTATTCTCATCTCTTTTATAGGCAAAGAAGACATATAAAATAGGCAAGCACCAGAAAGTATTTGTGTCCACCATACCTTATTGCACTGCCTAATTTTCTAAGACTGCTTCTCAGAACCTCTCCAAGCAGTCGAACAAAACTTAACATGAAATGAAGTACATTTTCTTTGTTCTGTAGCTCAACCTTGGTACTATTTTTTTCTCCCCATCTACCTATCTCCCAATACCCTCTTCAGCATTGTTGGATTTTCATCTCACACAAAGTGTATCTAAAGGCATAGCATTATAATCAGTATAGTTTGAAGTGAAAACCTTAAAATAAGAGAAATAAAAGACTGTATGAACTCAGTTTTCAATACTGCATGTTCTGATTTTTTTTTTAAAGGATGACTTCTAGAAAAAAATAAAAGCAACCTCTGACCACTTTGATTTTTCTTGATTTTATATTTATGCAGAAAACGATTGCTTGCCACTGCAGCAGATCTTTGTTTTATTTAAGAGTAATTTCTAAGATTCATTTCACATGGCAACACTGACATGTGCCGAGGCTAGAAATTTGATTCTCAGGTGCTATGAGACTGGACTAGGGAGTAAAATTTTTAGACAATAAATCGCCAACCAGAACCCTCATTTCACATTTTGAAGGAGAAATGCTGTTCCCTCAAAGTCATTCTGTACAGTTGATCTGGTGGAGTATTAACAATATTCTTGCTCCAAAAAGTGGCCCTTAAACAAAGCGTACTATGGAGTCATTTCTGAATTAAGATGTTCCATAAAGACTTGGATATACTCTATTAGAAATGTATTTCAAAGACATGAAAAGGGGGGAAAAAGGAAAAGATAAAATATACTGAATCCAAAAATCTGAAGCAGCTACATAACATAGCCACTGTAATTGGAGCAATAGATTTGGGGCTGAGATTACATTTGCTAACAGAAACTGGATAATAAATTTAAGACTTTACATTTAACAATAAAAATGGTTATTACCATTAGGCTGACTAGGTTGGAGGCTGGGAGCAGAAACTGAGTATAAACTGCCAGTTCAGAAACAGGATGATAGAACTAATCCTCCGTTTCAAAAAAAAGTGGTCTTCCCCGTGTCTTCTCAGGCCCTCATGTGAAGGGCCACTTGTTTTGGTTTATTTACAATTAACATGAAATTATGAGGAGATATTTTCATATCTCCACATCATAACCAAGTCTTACTAAACTATTAAGAACTGAGCTACCAACTGAAGGATAAATATAAGAAATCAGACTGGCAAAAGTGCATGGCCTATTGCAACCTATTAATCACTACCCTTCTCCTGTAAAAAAAAAAAGTACGGCCAGGTGTGGTGGCTCACGCCTGTAATCCCAGCACTTTGGGAGGCCGAGGTGGGCGGATCATGAGGTCAGGAGATCAAGACCATCCTGGCTAACACAGTGAAACCCTGTCTCTACTAAAAATACAAAAAAATTAGCCAGACGTGATGGCACACATCTGTAGTCCCAGCTATTCGGGAGGCTGAGGCAGGAGAATGGCGTGAACCTGGGTGGCGAAGCTTGCAGTGAGCTGAGATCACACCACTGTACTCCAGTCTGGGCGACAGAACGAGACACTGTCTCAAACAAACAAAACAAAACAAAACAAAGTACTGACTGTGATTTCTAGGATATTAAACTAAAGGCTGTGACACTTTTTCTTTTCTTAGTATCTTCTGCTTTGCCTTTTGAAAAAATCAAAACTATTTTCTTCAAAATTCACTGTGTTAATTAAAACATAAAACAAAATGATAAACGAACACCTCAGTTACTGAGCAACAACTTCTTTAACTGTCTAAAGCCTGGAGCTGGGGGTGTTGAGGTGCAGAGAACATGTTATTGTAAGGTCTTTAAAATGTGTTTAAAATGCGTTTAACAATGAGTCATTGTTAGTTTACTAGAGTTTCCATTTTCAACTGCCTAAATAGATCTTGTGTTCAAAAACAACAACATTTAAATTCTTGGCCTTTCTGGGAGTTTTCTGTCAAGGAAGGATGGCAACCCCAAGTTTGCAAATATAAGAGAAAGAATTCTAGGGCAGATATCTAAAGGCCCAAAGTGTGGTTCTGGTTAAATTAATTTGCTTCAAATCCTGAGTAGCTTCACATACTAAGACTTATTTTCTTCATTTGCAGAAAAGAGCTAGTGTTGATCACTCCAAGTATACAAATTATTTTTATGGCCGGGCACGGTGGCTCGCGCCTATAATCCCAGCACTTTGGGAGGCCGAGGCAGGCAAATCATGAGGTCAAGAGATTGAGACCATCCTGGCCGACATGATGAAACCCCGTCTCTACTAAAAATACAAAAAATTAGCTGGGTGTGGTGGCACGAACCTGTAGTCCTAGCTACTTGGGAGGCTGAGGCAGGAGAATCTCTTGAACCTGAGAGGGAGAGGTTGCAGTGAGCTGAGATCATGCCACTGCACTCCAGCCTGGTGACAGAGTAAGACTTCGTCTCTCTCTCTCTATATATATATATGTGTGCGTGTGTGTGTATATATATATATATACACACACATATACACACACACACATACACACACACACACACATTTATAAGATACATGAGAAGGTAGACTGTGCCCACCTCTCCCAATACTGAGTATAGTATTAGGCAAATGCCATAGCATGCTATGAACACACATTAAATAAAAGAACTAAGGCACCAGAATTCTCCTTGATAGTTCTTTGCATGTGATAATAAAACCATTAATGGTTATTGAGCTTTTACTATGTCCTCAATACCAGGTTGAATTTTTCATGTAGATTATTGCTTTCCATTTTCTTAACCTACTAAAGTAGTAGCTATGATTATCTCTATATTATACTTGGGGAAATTGAGACACACAGAGGTTAAGGAACTTACTCAAGGTCACACAGTTAACTAGTAAAATGAGATTCATATGTGGACTCACTACTTCTCGCCACAATAATGAAACAAACGTTTTTTGCCTCCAGCTTAATAAAACCTTTGATATAGTAATAATTACTGATATTTTTATAGAGCATGTGGTATTTCATGGGATTCCCAGACAACCTAGTAATATCCTTAGCTCCATTTTATAGATTAAAAAACCCAGTGCTCAGAAAGAAATAATTGGCTGAAAGATAGGTGGTAGAATGAACAAGAAATCAAGCCTTCAGAATCATAACACAATGAACATTACACTGTATAATCTATTATGACCTTCTAGCGTGCAATGGGTAAGAAGAAGGGGTCAGGACACAAAACCAAATCCCTTCAGTTATATTTGGAAACATACTACTGATGTGTCTGTCTGTATTCTAGGAGACTGCTTTATCTCTCTCTCATTTCTGCAAGGCAAAGTGAGGAAATGACTTCTCTTTGAAACTGAGCATCTACCAGGAAATGCACGTCCTTTCCTAAACCACCCTCATTTCTTCTCCTGTGATGAAAGAACTGGATTAACAGCACACACAAGACAAAAATGCATGAGACAAAAGAAAAAAAGTGATTAGCATGAAGCTCTAAACTGATAGTAGACCCAGTCAGGTCCAGAAAACATCAGGAATATTAATTCCAATAACTTGAAAAAGCAGAGCAGGGTGGAGGGAGGGGAAGGAGCATTGTATTAAGCTCAAGAAAATGTGATGAACATTGGAATGTAATGGTGTGGATAAGGAGGACTCTCACCTGGGAACCAGTCCCCATCCTCAAGGAAGCAAACTGAATCTAATTGAACTGAACAAAACCAAACCAACATAAACTAAAATAAAATAATCAGCCTGTGAGGGATATCTGTTAGCACATGCCACTTATGGAAATCCAAAAAAAATCATCTTTCGCCAGCAACCATATGACATTAAGTAAGATTCAACTTTGGGGAAAGAAAATAAATGAAGTATAAAATAGCTTTTTCTTTAAATGGCAAATAGGAAACTTCTTTTATTTTCCAAGTTATTGGTTTGCTGTCTTCAAATAAGACAGATTTTACTAACAGAGTAAATCTTAGAAAATAAAAATAAACCAATTAGTGAAAATTGGAGTTCAGCTACATGATTCTTGGGGTTATCATGGGATTAAAAAGGTAATATTCACCATCTCCTTATTTCACAAATACTTGTAAATTTAGACAATATTTTTGCTTGAAGAATTAAATCTTTCATTTACTAGATCTAGTAAAGCTAGTTGAGTTTTGTAATCCAATTATGGAAGAAGGCCCAACCAACAATGCAATCAGTTCACTCCATCTTAATGAAAGTAATGAAAAGAGAAAACTGAAGAAGGAATTGTTCTAGAAGCACACAACTGGCATGAGCTCAGAAATGGCATAGTGGAAAAAGCAATAGCTCTGCACGACACTCGTCTCCCCATCAAATTTTTGCTTTCAGCTTCACAAACACAAGAATACATTGGAACATCCATAAAATAGTTGAGCTCCTTAATGTTCACTGACTAAAAGAAATAACTAAGGACAGCAAGCTATTCTAAATTCAGTAGGACTTTTGGATGAACTTGCATTTATTAATCTTAATGAGTAGCATCTTTGCATGTTTACTTAGTGGTTGAACAAGTGTATATGACATATTAATTTGTTCAGTCTATAGACAATGCTTGATAAGTATGTGGATTTGAGGACCCTTGTAAGCAATCCACAGCTCCCTAGAGTTCTTCAGCTGCCAAATAGGAACTACTGAACCCCTTCTCTTCTATTAAATACTCATAATATAAAAATAGACTTATAGAAGGCATTCCAGCATGATATTCAGCAAAATTTGCAGTCTACATGCATTGAAAAAGAGCCAGAGGATCATATACTGAAATGGTAACTGTTCATTGCTGGCTAAAATGGTTTAGGGAATTTTATTTGCTTTTCTGTATTTTCCAAAATTTTAACAATAATTATTTATCCTTTTGCAGTAAAAGTAAGCAACAAAAAAGCAAAGCAAACAAGTTAACAAAAGCTCTCAATGCTGCCACATTAAAAAGGCCTTAGCAATCCTCTGTAAACTTAAAAACCCAGATTCTTGGAAAACACCCCTAATAGTTGATTCTCCTTGTTCCTGGGGGACCTATTTCTTTACAGTGATGTAGAAAACTATGGAAACCTAAATGTGCATTCTAAAACTAAATGTACATTCCACAAAAACTGAGTTTCTGGCCAGAACAATTATATTTCCATTGCAAAATTTATCCTATCACACTCCTTGAAGTCCTTCAATGGATCCCCCATTGTCCTATTGGGCAATTTCATGGCCCCCAAATTTTTCTGATCCTGCACCACTAAGCTCTCTAATGTCATGCCCAATCACTCCCTTAAGTAACCAGCTCTGGCTCTGTTATGGCCCCTCATAGCTTTCTTGCTTGCTACTCTTTGGAAAAGTCTAGTCATTTCTCAGAGCACATCCTATGAAAAAAACGCTCTCGGATTCTTTCAACAGGGCTCGTTAATGCAGGGAAAAAAGAAAACTAACCTACTCTATGTATTCCCCATGAAGATTACAAAGAGAGCAGACTCATATTTTTTTAATAATAGTATCTAACTGCAACCCAGAAATGCCCCATCATGTACTCTGAAAATTATATGTCCGAACACTACTTATGCAAAATTTAATGGCAGATTCAAAACACTGTTGAGTCAAAAATTCAATATTGACAGTGCATTAACAATTGCTGGTAATCCAATGATCTGTGTTTATATGTTCGGGGTTGGACAACATTGCCAAATGTGGTAGTGACCACTGTTTGTCTCCCAACGCCCAGGCTCATCCTCTTCTTTGACAAGAGACACCCTGTTTTTGCCAGGCACAGCACTGCTTACAATGAAGATTATATTTCTCAGTCTGTTCGTTTAGTAAGTTCCCATGTGACCATGTTTTGGTCAATGAGATATAAAGAGAAAATATTATATGATATTTCCAGAAAATCTTTTTTAAAGAGACAAGGCACACCCTTCTTTTGCTCTATCCAATTCCATGGAATGTGGATGTGATGACAGGAGCTTCACCAGCCCTTCTAGATCAGAAGACTGGTTGGGGGCCATACTTTAGGGATGGTAGAACAGTGATATGGAAGGAGCCTATGTCCCTGAATAGTTTCAGGAGCTCCCTTTCTAGCTCTGGACTGCCTACTCTAAATTGTTGCTAGGTGAGAAAAGAATAAACTGTTACTTTCTTTAAGTCTCTGTAAATGCAGGCCAATTTTTTTTCAGGTCTCTGTATTTGCAGCCAAAGCCAGTCTTAAAGGAGGTATGGAACTTTGCATGACAACCCAGGCATTTTAACAGAATATAGAATGAGAACCCTTAACAAACTTAGCAATGCACTAAGTCTAGTTAGTGGATATCAAGTATTAGTGATTCTCAAAATTCACTTAGAAGGCTAGCATCCTCATCAAATCTCCCAGGGGCTGAAAGGTCATGGGATTGGGTATACCAGTCTCAACTGGAGCTTTTTTTTTTTTGAAAGTGAGACTTTACTAACAATGGTTTAAAAAAAAAAAAAAAAAAAACACAGAAGGACATTTTAGTAGAATTCAAGGACCCCAGGCATCACTAAAAAATAGTTAATTTTTAGTTATAATTGTTGTTGCTGGCAAAAGTTGTTAGTAATACCTCTCTTTTTAGTTAAAATCCCTATATTTGATGAAAGTGTTGTAGTTGACACATTTCTATTAAAAACAACAATTTCTATTCTACAAAATACCTGACTCTTCACAACTGTCAAGGTCATGAAAAACAAGGAAATATTGAGACACTGTCACAGACCAGAGGAGAAAAGAGTGGTATGATGACTAAATGTAATATGGATCCTGGAAAAGAAAAGCACATTAGTGGGAAAACTGGCGACCTCCAAATATTGTTTGGAGTTTGATTGATAGTGATGTAACCCAGTTTGGAGTCTTAATTGTGGCAAATGTACCAGAATAATATAAGATGTGAACAACGGGGAAACTTGGTGGGGGTATACAGGAACTCCCTGTTCTATATTTACCACTTTTCTGTACAACTAAAACCATTGTAAATTTCTAATTTCATTTAAAAATAGCACTATCTATTGCCAAGTAGTTGGCAGGATTGGTTGTGATAATAGGTACAAAGCCCTGAGCTTGTAGTAGAGATCTAATAAATATTATTACCCTCCCTTCTACGAACACCCTTAAAATCCCCCCAATCTTTAACATTCTCTATTATCAGATAAATTCTTTGACATGTACTTCTTCTGTCTTGGTATGACTGAAAAATAATTGTCTTATAATAGACTTTTATAAATTTGAAGGCAGCCATATATTTTCCTTTCTTTTTCTTCTCCACTATTAATAATCTGTCTTCACCTTTTCCTTGTGGTTACTCTGCTTTCTTCTTTGACGTCTTTTTTCTCTGTAGTCTTTCTAAATTTATTTGACTAATTTTAGGATCCAGATCATACTCAGTACTCTTGCAAAGGCATCCCACGATAAACTTATGGATATAAATCCTCTTTTCTCCATGGTTCTCTCTCCTTCACTCTTTCCCCTGGTTTTACACAGAATACGTTCTCAGTATGTTTCTGTTAAATTGATTTGAATTAATGAAGATGGTGTATAGCCAAAGGACTATTTCATAATCCTTGAATGATTTATTATCTTTGCAAACATTTGAGCATGATGTCAGATATAATTATAACATTAAACTTTTAGCTCTCTCATATTTATTTCAAAGCACCTAGTTAGACAGATTTTCCAGGACATGAGCTACTCTGGTGAACATCACATGCCTTTGGGAGTTCCATGAACTCTTACAAAGAACCAAGATCAATACAGTGAAGAAAACTTTCTTTTAGCTTAAAAAGCATACCTAAGGTTTGACTGGAATTTCAACAATTACCAAAAGGTTTCTCACTGGCTTTCAAATAATGCCTGGCAAATCAAGAAAATAATTTATTGTTCCATGTTTTTTCTTGGTCATTTAGCCAAACTTAGTGTCTGTTTATTTATTTTTCACACTATATTTTTATAGCTTGTTGCCTCAACTCTCTTTTCTATACTTGTCAATACCGAACTCTATGCCTTTCTGATTAGATGGCAATGTTTTGAAGTTGTTTTGGTGATTACAATAAAAGAGAACACAAAAGGAAGTAAGCTGGAAAGAAAAACACATCAACAAGACAAAGCGATGGTGCCTCCAGAAAGTATTTTTAGCAGAACACAATAAGAAGGACAAGAAGAAAACAAAAACGATAGGAAGAAATAGTTAAGTAAATGTGATTTTTCAATCAAGCAAAGTGAAGTTTGATTTAGAAGTTAAATCCTGAGATAAGCCAGTCCTTCAAACTGGGATCTGGCCTTGGATTAGAAATGAGGCCACAGAACTCTGCTCTGGGTAGTTCAGAGCCTCCCGGGCATTAGTCATGGCTCAGTCTTCAGAAGGAGATGCTGAGGATGCTCTGCCCACATTCCCTTAGATTTCTTAATGATCTCCAAATACAGCAGATTCTATAGTGCTGCTTTCACTCCCAAAAGCCTGACCGTACCTTTATGGTAGGATGGCCCTTAGGCTGCTGCAGCCCATTTTGCTTAAACTGGTACTTCTCAAAGTATAATCTACAGACCAGCAGTATCCATATCACCTAGGAATGTGCTGAAAATGTAAATTCTCGTACCCTGTCCCAGACCCAGTAGATCAGAAACTGTAGAAGAGGGGCCCATCAATCTGCATTTTATTAAGCCCTCTAGTAATTCTGATACATGTTCAATTTTCAGACCCACTGACACATGGAGAGTCAAGTGGCTTGGAGTTTACATTTTGAGGGAAGCATCTCTTAACCAATGCTGATAGACGTGAGAGCTGCCTCACTCCTTGTGGGAACAAATCAGAGGTGAAATCTAAACTGTCTCCTAGAACTCCATGACAGAACTGACCCAAAATTAATCTCTGTGGGTCTCTCTTCATAGCATAGCCTTTCTTGGCCTTCTCTTCACTTCCCCACCACCCAACTAGTGTTTCACAGGACCACTTCCTACTAATTCAATTTCATGTGAATCTTCAGCATAGGATCTGCTTCTAGGGAAGTAAACCAAAAATACCTTCTTTCATGAAAACCTCAACTTTATTGGTTACAGTCTGGTGATCTGGCATCACATTAGCAATAATCCTGGACTCCACACATGGCACTAGAGGCTGGGGATAACCAGATCAATAGGACTTTCTCTGCCCCTAGAAAGCTAGGGGTAGTAGCAGTAGTGGTGGGGCTGGGGGGACAGACACTTTAAAGGATATTGTATATGTAACAACACTGAAATTCTCAACAGTGGTAGGAAAAAAATTTTACCCAAAACTCCTAGAAGAAGCAATGGGCCAAGCTCACTCCTAAATGTGGATGAAGACTTTTCAAGGTATGAAAAGTGAATGAAGTATTCCAGCAAAACTCATGGACCAAAACATGGGAGTAAGAGACAGAGAAGAACCATGCATAATTTGGTGTTCATGTGGTGTCTAGTTCAAATTAGAGAGGGGCAGATGATAAAGTGAAAAAATTGGGAAGTTCTGTAGCATAGGAAGACTTCTGTGTCCTTCTAAGTAGTGTGGCCTTTATTTGGTGGGTGATGGGTGTGTGCTGGTAGGTTTTAAGCATGAAAATACATGTTCAAATGTGTTCACAGAAAAATCCTCTGGTTGAATTAAAAAGGGGCAATTTTATCAGCAGGGAGACCAATAAAAGGCTACAGTGAAAATCCAATTTTATCAGCAGGGAGACCAATCAAAAGCTATAGTGAAAATGCAAGACATGGCAAGGTTCTGAACTGGAGGAGAATATGGAACCCAGGAAATATGTAGGAGCCCAAACTGGCAAGATGGTAACTGAATACCTGTAGTACTGATTGACAGGGAGGAATAAGGCAAGGACAAATCCAGGTTTCTGGCTTGAGTGATGCAATTAACTTAGGCATAACCATTTTCATCTTGCCAGTTCAGAGTGAAGACTAAAACGGCCACACTGAGAATCGCCCCTTACCTTGGGAAAGCTAGATACAATTAATATTCAAAATCAACACAGTCAATGGAAAGTTTCATCAGTGCTGAAAAATGCAAGGCACCTCTGATTAGTACTGATATAGAATTGCCTAATCAACAAAAACACCAGGTACAATTAATAAACATGCCCTTTCAGTTAAATACAATTTAGGCATGATTACATTCAATGGAGAGTTTATACAATTTTTCAGTGTTTCTTTAGTAATTAACAAAATTCTAACTCTTAAGAGAATTAGACATAGAGATATGCAAAAGTTTACTAGAAGAGCAGATAGTAAAATGAAGATGCATGTGTGTATTGGGGTGGGGGGAGTGAAATCATTATTAATGTGAGCTTTCAACAGAACAAGCTGCAAAACGAATTCCCCAAATCACTATATGAACAAAAGCAAACACAATACCTAACTCTGGCACAAAAATATTGCCAGAGACAGAACTCAGTCAAGCTAAAAGCTGGCTACAAAAAAGGAGAAACCTATGGAAATGCTTTGGAAGAATTTTTTACTGGAATCATGCATGAGAGGGCCTAAAGCCCAACTCAATCTAGCTCTAGCCTCTAGAGTCTGATGCACTGGGAATCAATGTGAAAGGGTGGCAGAGCCGGCACAGGAACTTGGTTCCCCTTCTGCCTAAGGGTTCAATCTCTTGATTCCCAGGAAGGCACCTCCTGAGTAACACAGCTGCAAACCCTCATGTCCCTCCTTCCTCATGCTCCATTTGACTTCAAATCCTCATGACATAAAATAAAAGAATTAGCAACAGGAAAAGAAACCAGTTTCAGGCCTTCCTAAAAACAATGATGTCTATTGGCCTTATCATCCCACCACCAACCTGAGAAAAGACTGTTCACTAAACAAGTGGGCTGAGTTGGTGACAAGAAAAAGCAGTGGTAGGACTCAAGAGACATTCCCACCACCATTGTAGCCACATTCTCTTCAAGAAATTTTGTTACATACTCAAATCCCAGTTTGAATAAAGCAAGGGTAATGTTAAAACTCACTCATACAAACATCCCACATACATGCCCGTTTATCTATCTATCTATCTATCTATCTATCTATCTATCTATCTATCTATCTATCTACCTACCTACATACCTACCTACCTACCTACCTACCTACCTACCTACCTACCTACCTATCTATCTATCTAATGACTTAGACAGCAACCAATCAGAATGGACAATGTTGTAGCTTCAGCGGTAGAGAGATTTCAGACGAGGGGCTGGGGCTGCCAGGGTATAGTAGGAGTAGGAGGAAGTTAAAGGGTGAATGGGGGCACTTTAAGGGAACAGAGTGGCAAAAATCTTTAATCAGTAGCAATGCATTTCAATATTTCAACAACTGTATATTCATACTCATGCATATCAGATGAATATCAGTCCTAGCAAACAAGAATATTTTTCTTGCATTAAACTGTCCAAATCCCAGAATGTGGAGCACAAGTTGGGCATGGCAGAGAGTCTAAGAACAGTAAATAAATTTAATTGACTATAATGGTCCAGGAAAAAATAAGATAGAACCAGCTAGCATTAATAGCCAGAAAAAATCACTCAATTATCAAACTCAAGAGGAGTAAAGGAGGACTTTCATTAAAAGATAGGAAATGCGGCCAGGCGTGGTGGCTCATGCCTGTAATCCCAGAACTTTGGGAGGCCGAGGCGGGTGGATCACAAGGTCAGGAGATTGAGACCATCCTGGCTAATACGGTGAAAACTCGTCTCTACTAAAAATATAAAAAATTAGCCAGGCGTGGCGTGTGCGCCTGTAGTCCCAGCTACTTGAGAGGCTGAGGCAGGAGAATGGCGTGAACCCGGGAGGCGGAGCTTGCAGTGAGCTGAAATGGCACCACTGCACCCAGCCTGGGCAACAGAGCGAGACTCTGTCTCAAAAAAAGAAAAAGAAAAAAGAAAGATAGGAAATTCATATTTCTTTAATGGTATGACTGGATTTTGGAACAGAGAAGTAAACGCTGGGGTGATATGTTAAGGACAACAAGATTTCTCAGAGGAACCCCAGAATACTCAGGGGATTGCTAATTTTTGAGGAGTCACAGAGGTCAGAACCTATAACTCTGAGAAAACATCTCTTTATTCTGGTCCTTTCTGCAATTCCTGACTCCCAGTCCTTAAAAGGCATAGAAATGTCAGAAAACAACTTTGGGTGTTGATCCTGAGCTGGAAGAATCCAAGCAAACACGGAAAAGCAGTGTAGGAAATTAATGGAAGCTGCATCAACCAAGTTCTAACTGTAATGATTTTTATAAATTTGTCATATTCAGGACAGTGTGACCACTACTATAAACACTGCAGCATTAGCATGCACAAAGATGTTCGTGGCAGCAGTGTTTATAACAGGAAAGAACTGGGAAGACATAAATATTTTACTCTATAAAGTTGACTACAGTAACTATGATATATCCATTTGATGTGATGTTATACAGCCATTAAAATGACGTTTATAAAGACTTAGTAATAATGCTTGGAAACATTTTTAAAAATAGGGTAAAAAGGGAAGATACACAATTACCCATATAGTATGATCACAATTAACAACAACTACATACGTAAAGACATAAAAAACACCAAAATATTAAGAATGTTTGGATGTGAGGAAGAAGATTTTGAGTGGCATTTGTCATTCTCTGATTTATCAGCATTCTCCCAATTTAAGCATGAAGGAACAAGATGAACTGAAAACCACAGTGAACTTTGGATAAAGTATGAGCACTTGCTCTATAGACTTCATTTCTGTATGCAGTGCAAGACTTAAGAGAGGAATCAGACTTTTGACGGCACATTGGGAGCCATAACACTTTGTATTCCCTTTGAACAAGACCTTCCCCTAAACAGAAACTAATATCTGTGTGTGCAAGTGTTAGGGGAGATTTCAGTCATTGACGTACATACCCCTGGGGTCAGCACTTCTATTGACTGATTTGACACTCACAGTCTATTCAGGATGTTTTTCAAATTGTTCAAATATCTAAGAAAAATGTTTGAAGCTATTATGATCACACATTAATAATGCTCAAGGGTAAAATTATCTAAAAAGTAACTCTTATATGGATAATTTTTATTACTTTAAAATATATTTACCATATGCCATACAGTATGATTATATAATTCCCACCACAATCCCATGGTATATATTCTTATTATCTCCATTGTAAAAATAAGAAAATAGGTCTGGGCAAAATAGGTAACTCAGTTATGCAGGTCAGAAATGATAAAAGCAGAATTTGGACTGAGTGATCTCTGACTTCAAGGTCTACATCTTTGACCATTATTCTATAGTGTCTGGATTTTTTTTACATCAGTAATATACATCTAGATATGTCAAAAGACCATCTTCCTTTGTCAACATTTGCTCTAGAACAATACTCCAAGCAAGCAATGCTCTGGAAGACTCAGGCACGTACTGACTACTCAAGTATCTTATACTGGCCACTTCAAAAACCTAAATGAACCCTATCTTAGAAGCCACAGTTGAAGGAAAATGATGATGTGTGATGGTTCTCCTTTTATTAAATCAGCTTTAAAATGTTACCTGTTTACACAGAAAAAATCACTTAATCTTTGTTCTATTTTGCATTTCATAACTTATTTAAGAGACTTAATGATATCTAACCCTAACCTTTACTCTAAAAGACTTACCATCGTGTGCAGCCTAAAAGGAAACAAATTTTGGTCTGGCTAAATGAAATGAAATAGAATGAAGTTCTGGCTTAAAATTTACTTGCTTTTCTACCATGCCTTTCTGACAAAGAGAAAAGAGAATCTGTAATCAAGGGGCAATTATACTACCTGCATCCAGGAACCAGACACAGCAACGCAAGCAAACTCCCCATAGTCCTTTCGAATCACAATTCTGTGTCATCGGGTCCTCTGAAATCTTAGACTTAGTAGGGATGGAGTAATATAATTATGAGGGGAGCCGTATATTTCTCCTACTAAAACTTGGAGGGAGAAAAATGTGTGCAGCTGGAAGATTAAAACTCTAAGCAAAGTGAGGGTTTTTGCAGAATGAGAAATTTGTTGGAAATAAGGCAAGGCAACAAGAAAAAGTATGGGCTACATCTGAGAGCACAATTCTATGGTGAAATTGCTTTCATCATGAAACACCTTTCCAAAAGAAAGAGCTAAATACAGGAGGCATTAGAGAATAATTTCAACCCAGATGGGCTAACACTTCGGAGAAGACTCTACAGGGGATAATCTTTCACAACGTAGGAATGAATGAAATCAGCTGATGGATCTTCCATTGGTTTTTAGCCTCTGTAGAACATTCTATTTTCAGAAAATCTAAACAAAGTAAATCCAAGAAGAGAGGTTTTTTTTTTGTATTGTTTTTCACATGTGTGTCCAGGCAAAACCGGTTCTTCCTAAAGAAGTAGAAAATATAGAAATAGAGACTAAAGAAACATAAAGTGGATATTTACAAACTACTATTCAAATTATCTCCATGGTAATTGAATGCACTATTTATCAGTTTCCATTGAATTCTTAAATCTGTCTTAATATCTGTATATCACTTATAAACTTTCGTATGTATTATCTTATTTTAACTTTCCAAAGATCCTGAGAGGTTGCCAGGGCATCTTAGGCCCACCTTGCAGATGGTGGAACTGGGATGGAGAGATGAAAGGACTTATTCAAGGACAAATGCAAATGGAAGAATCTGAACTTAAATCACATGAGTATTTGAGTGTGTGAGTTCCATATGTGAGCATGGTAAGAATGGGCCAGGCAGCCAGCCTGCCCTGATTCAAAATCTGAGCTCTGCTGATTTAGGCAGCATACTTAACCTTTTTGCGATTCAGTTTCTTTATTCAGTGAAGACAGTAATAGTACCTACTTCATAGGATTGTTGTGAAGATAAAATAAGTTAGTATTTGCAAAGTGTTTGGCAGCATACATATGGTTATGGTTATTATTAGTTGATACACACATACATATTTACTTCCACCTCCCATTTTTAACATAAGAATATATTTGTAAAGTTAAGTTTCCAATATCTACATCAGCATTTCCTGAAACTCCCAATGCATTGTGCAAAATCATTAGGAAGTCAGCACCTGATTCTAGTCCAGATACTTAAATTGTCTGCAGATCCGCATACAGCCGTCCTCTTACAGTTAACCATCCTTCTTTCAGGTAATTTGTTGCAGTCATGTCCATGTCACCCCTCAAACGCAATACAATCTATTATTTTCCTCTTTATTGTCAGTGTAGATGCAATCTCAGACTTGAAGCTGCCTAAAGTATGCAAACTCACAATGACCTAGAGGTGGCACTTTGTAAAAATACTGTAGATTGAAAAACACACAACAGATCACACTTTCCCCTGATTGCAATTTTTTTCATCTATTTTCATAGGTACAGCCTGGTTATTACTCTTTGTCAAAGAGAGCACATCATTTGAAAGTGTTTTGTATAAAGAATGAGGCTTTGATAAGAATAAGACCTGTCTCCTCAACTCTCCCTCCTCTTCAATGTGTGGTACTGGTAGCATCCCTGGAGAACTTGTTAGAAATGCCAAATCCCTGGCCCCATCCTAGATCCACTGCATCAAAACACATTTTAAGAAGTTCCCAGGTAATTACTGTGCACATGAAAATTTGAGAAGCATTGGGCTATCTCTCTGCAGACACTTTATTTGCAAATTATGTTTCATTGAAAAGCTGACTTGGCTGAATGCGGTGACTCACGCCTGTAATCCTAGCACTCTGGGAGGCCAAGGCAGGGGGATCACAAGGTCAGGAGATTGAGACCTTCCTGGCTAACACAGTGAAACCCCGTCTCTACTAAAGAATACAAAAAATTAGCCGGGCATGGTGGCGGGTGCCTATAGTCCCAGCTACTCAGAAGGCTGAGGCAGGAGAATGGCATGAACCCGGGGGGCGGAGCTTGCAGTGAACTGACATCATGCCACTGCACTCCAGCCTGGGCAACAGAGCGAGACTCCATCTCAAAAAATAAAAATAAAAATACCAAAAAGCTGACTAAAAGGATGACACTCTGCTAGGTGTTCAGTAGCTTGGGTAAAGTCAAGATTATCCAAATTTGATAGTCGGTACTATGATATAATGCAGCAATTATTCTGTCACTAAAGGCATCCAGTCTCTCACTGATTTTCTCTTATATCTCCTGGTATTTACTTATCAAAGTTTGAAAAGGCAGATTCGGCCTCACCTGCAACAACTCAGAAAAATAAGAGTGAGTCATCTCATTTCGCATTTAGAAGAACAGGCTATGCCTGTCGATTCATAGTTGGGTGAGCCCAGAAATGAATGAAAAGCCAAGCCAGACAATCATCCCTCTGTCAAATGCAGCTCAGAGGGCAGCCTCGAAGGTAATGAGCGCCTTGGCTGGAATTAAGAAGTTTCAAGGGACTTCAACAAGAAAAAAGAAAAAGGAGGAAAAGGAAAATAACTTAATGAATCACTAATTCTGGAGCGACTCAAAGCATGACAGCAGGCATGAATCTTTTTAAATGACTAATACCATCAACTCAGAGAAGTGACTTAGCAAATAAGAAAGTTAGAATGTGATCGCTTAGGATAAATTTTACCCTCAGAGAGAGACATGGGAGTTGTAAGAGGTCCATGTTGCATCCCAGGAGACTCAGTCACTACTGTTGTGTCAGACTACTGGACACTTTTGTCATTGACCCGAAGTAAATTTTGAAATTGAATATAATTCAATAAGTAGGATTCAATCGATCAGGTATGCACTACATACCTGGAATGCTAAGAATTTCAAACATGGAGGTGATTCAAGCTTTTCTCTCACAGAGTTTATAGGCATTAAAGGTGAGAGTTGAGAGTGAGCATCTATTTCAGTTCTTTGATAAAATTTACTATTTTTATTTCATTCAGGATGGGAGGGAAAAGCTGGGAGTGTGTGGTTTGGAAAGCATTCTCTAAGCAATAAGCTCTTAAGCAGAAGGCCCTGATTATATTAAAAACAAATATTTTATATCCCTCTGATATTTAATGATATTTAAACACTGTATCATGTGCTACTGAGTTGTATACTCTGGATCCTATAAAAAAGGTGAGGCAAGTGTTTTTCCTCCTAAATAATAGAAAAAGTTTTTGCATCTCAGAGAGCCAAGTTGTGCTTGCATAGCTACAAAGTGGCAGAAAAAAGAATCTGAGTTTAGATTCTATTCCAAAATCTAGGTCTTTGTCTCTTGTCCCATGTTAAATCTTAACTTGCTTTACAAAGCATACCCACACATCTTATTTCATTCTAATTTTGATTTTAAATTACCCTGTGGAGTAGAAAGCAACAGGAGCCATTGATTCTGATTTTCAGATGAGTAACTTGTCAAGTGACTCTAGCAATGGTTGTCAGGATTCAAATCCCAGTCTGTGGATTTCTAGTCTTAAGTGCTTTCCTCTGCTTCCCTAATACGAGTGCTCTCTAAAATTCATTTCTTCTTGGATACCTGGCTTAACAATATTCCACTGCCTCTCTTGCAGTTAGATGTAGCCATGTAACAGAATTCTGGTCAGTGGAATGGAAGTGCAAGAAATTCATGTCTTTTCTGAAACTTGGTCCATAAAATCGTCCTATGCATGCTCTTCTTAGTTGCCTTCTGGCTAACAGTAACAGAGATAACAGTTACTCTGTATCTGTATAGCCATGTATACACAATAATAGAGCTAGAGTCAACTTATCTCCCTGAATGACTACATGGAGTAAACTTACCTTCCCGTCCCACTTTACCACCAACCTCAAACTGCCCTGGACAATCATGTAATGTGAATCATTACATATTTGGATCAATTTGCTATAGTGATTAGACGATCTTAGCTGCAGTACACAACCATCCTGCATGTCAGCTCATTTGGGACAGCAGCAGTGGCAGTGGCAGTGGCAGCAGCAGCAGCACCGATATACCTCTTGTTCTGCCTTACAGAGACTATCAAATCCATCCTTGCAGTGATTCTTCAGGGCTTTCATAAATCATTGAGCTAAAATAAGCTGGACAACCAGGCATAGTCAGTTGGAGGCAGAATAGAGAAGTAGATAAGGTCAAGCTTTGCAGTCAAATGAACCTTAGTCTGAGGTCCAGCACTATCATTTATTAGTATGAACATTTTGACTAGTCCTTGAGTCTCTGAGTCGTGGTTTCCTTGTCTGTAAAAAGGTGATAATAAATAGCAATAAGGTCATGGATAATTTTAAACCATATCACAATGTGTGTGATATGCTTGGCACAGACCTTGGCCCAGTCCCTGGCATATGACAGAAACTTGGTAACCAGTAGACATTATTAATATAATGCACTACTGAGCATTTCTGTCACCATGACACAGCTAGAATTGCAGTTGAAGGTAATAGGGTGGCTAATAATGACGAATGGGAGATATGAGCTCTGCTTCACTTAGTATTATAAAAAGGGCACATCTATGAAAGATAACTAAAAAGATAAAGGTAAGTATTGTTAATGAAAACAGGATAGATGAGTTAGTGAAAAGGAAAAAAAGAATATTTGCCTTCAGTACTACCAGGTTTTACTAATAATCCTAGGCCAATTTATCAAGTAAGATCTACTTATCAGTCATTTGACTAAATGCCTTAGTCATGTCCATTGTAAGAAGGCTCGAATTTGGCTTTTACGAATAGTCTACATGAACAAACAGCAAGTAACTCAAGATACAGACATTATGGTGCCTCTCACAGGCTTTAACAGAGCTTCAGAGGGTAAGAGAGAAATGTATTTCCTTTTTAGTTGGTCGTTGACTTTAACGATAGGGTCATAATGCTTGTTCTATGACTACAGGCTTATTTCTTTCTTGTAATACCTACTAATTTCTTTACTAGATAAAGAAATTCTTCACTGTTTAATTCACTGCAGCAAATGGGAGTATCTAAGAAGAAACCATTTTTATTTTTATGGTATTGATTTTTAAGGTTAAACTTCAACTTATGAAAAGCAATATTAGTTTTCCATTGAGGGAGTAATATAAATGTTCATGGATAGATAGATGATAGCTAAATAGATAGATTGATCAATAAATGAAGAGGTAGATATCCTTTATAGATATATTTTAAGTAAAACTAAGTAATTTTAAAAATATATTAGACAATTATATTCAAAAATTATGAATATGCTAAGGCAATGACTCAAGTTAGGAAATGCCACTTTAAAGCAACAACAGCCCACTAATATGACACAGGTTTATAATTTTTGCTTTTTTCCAGGCACTTTTTACTCACTAGCACTATGTTCATTAACAAACCAACAAACAAAACCTTCTTTCTCCAATGATTATTTTTGCCTATGAAATGGCAAATAAGATTGCATCAGCCTGGTATCCAAGCACTTCTACAGAATATTCTGATGTTCTGATATTCTCCCCTGCTGTTCCTTTATGTCTCCAGGCTATAGCCAAAAAGAACTTTGCACTGTCCCACTACATGCTTTCTCATCTCTATTTTTGCTTATGCTGTTCTCTCTGCCTATAACATCCTCCTTATTCCCCACCAACGAAGTCTTTCTGATTTCTCTTTTCTCTGAAGTACTCCTAGAGCATACAGGTAATCCTCATTTGCATTTATCATACCATGCCTTGTTTTATGGCTGTATATCAGAACCACCTGGGAAAAGTTTAAAGCTACTGGTGCCTTAGTTCCAGCCTTAGAAATTCTGGTTTAATTTATATATAGTGCAATCTGGACCTAGGATGTTTTCCAGAGCTCTCTAAGAGATTCTAGCATGCAGCAAAACTTGAGAAGAAATGTTGCACACACTCACAATCTTCTCAAAGCCCCACTATCGGACAGCCGGCTTCTTATGTCTGCTTGCCTTAGTATAGATGGAATAGCAAGAAATACTTGAACAGCATTCAAGAAATACTTAAACAGCCACTTCAGCATTTTTGAAGTCCATCCTGGTCTTGTTCCAGGACACCCAACTCTCTGACAGATTTTAAATCATGATTCTATTCCATTATTTTGCAGGTTATTAGAAACAGATCACCAGGAACAGGAAAACATCACAGCAATTCAGCCAGGCTTTGGACTGTTTCCCCATCTAGGAAATGTATCACACAGGCTATTTTAGGCTGTTAATTAGACATGGAAAAAAATAGCCATCTGGTGCCACCAGGTATGGGCATTATAAACTTTTTCTCCAGTATCCATATAGTATAATTCACTTCTTAATAAACTAAATGTCACTTATTAGGTGAACTATTGTTTTCAATACAGTATCTTTCCATGTGGTCACGCTATCTACTTCAGGACACACATATGGGTACAGTCTGCTCTCAAAAACAAACCGTTCACAGTGAGTTTACATGGGTGACATGATAATTCATAGTGAAAATCTGACACCTGGTCCTGAGCCGTACTCAGAGAAATGACTTAGGCCTAAAACCTCCAGCATGATCAAGAGTTCTCAAAAATCTCAGCTAGACTTCAGGTTATCTTACTGTTGTTTAAAGGACACTGTCAGCTTATTTTTTTTTCTGTGAGTTCTTCCTTTTGACAGTTTACATGTTTTGTTTTATACTTCATCTCTCTCAGCCTCCCAGAGGCTTAAGTCAGTGAAAAATGACATGTCAGCTTCTCCTAAACCATTATTAATGACAGATCAATTTCTGCAACATCTGAACTCACATGTATATCCAAGCTCATCTTTGAGAATATTTCAAATCAGCTTTTTGAAGTCTTTGTTCCTGTCTGTAAAAAAAATGACAGAAATTCTAGATTTCATGGAGGAACTGTTCAGGTACAGGTTCTGACTAACACAAACCAGCTGAACTGAATGTCAAGGAGATGCAAGTCATTCTCCTTTCATTAATTCCTACTAATATTTTCTTCCTTCATTTTCCTCTTTCCCCGCTTATGTCTATTGAATTTTTTCATCCAGTCTTTTAGTCATTTTTGTTTCGTCATCTTTAGCACCTTACCTGATATCTCATTCATTTTTTTTTAACCCCACAAGCTAGGCCTAAGGTTTTGAGGCCACTTCTCCTTCAGTATGCATCTGCTAGGGGACACTGTCATCCCCATCCCCTTCTTGTTGACCCAGCAATGCCTGGAACTGGTGGAAATGACAGTTATCTCCAGAAATAGATTTCAGCACATAGGAGATATGAGATTATGCCATAATAAAAATATGTATGGATATAGACAAGAACTAGAAAGGGAAGAATGCAGAATGAAATAAAAATATTTTTTAGCATAATAAAATCTGGGGAGATGCTTTGTTTACTTTCATTAGTGCTGTTATAACTGTTAGAATTTTACACTTTTAAATAAAAAATTATGTACTTTTTAAAAAGTTGATTTGAAATCTCTAAAACATCTGTGATTTTTCAAAAAAGAAAAACAGGGGTTTTGGAAGTGAGTAATCCAAGGAATGAGATAGAAAATAATGTGTGCCTTTGCAGAGACATACTTAGTACATGGACGTAGGAAACTGTCTCACTGTCTTTATGTACCATTGATTGCAGGCTAAAGGATTCCTATACATTTCCCCCCCCACTGGACTCTCCTTTCTTCTTGCAGGATTTGAGCTCACACTCTGTTCTACTACCCCTCTGCAGGCTTGCGTTTAGTTCCCAGCTCTCCTGTGAGATTCCTTTGGCTTCTTTCTTCCGCCCCACTTCACAGCTGTGCGGTGACATCTAACACTTCCCGGCAGCATATGCTGGCAGGAACAGGTGCCAAGGCAGCAGAGACTGTGAGAACGGGAAAGGATCCCATAAAGGGTTGGGCTCTGCTTAGCAGGCCCCAGCTGTCCTTCCCTCCCAGTCTCAGGGACAGAGCAGTCCCAGTTGATGATGCAGGTGTTATTCCACATATGTACAGTGTTCTGTAGGGTTTGCAGAAAGCCAAACATTACCTCAGCTGGTTGAAAACACTCTGACTTTTCTCCCATTTCATGGGAAGTGCTGTGGATTCACCCACTTTGTACTTGCACTCCCAACATTGCCCAGTAAAATTGTAGTAGGGGCAGCAAAGCATCAAGAGAATGTGACACTTAAGAGCTGCTTCTGCAGTTAGACCTGGGTTCAAATCCAATTTTTGATAGCTCCAGGATCCTGGGCAAGTTCTAATGAGATATGATGTCATTTCTCATCTGTAAAGTGGTTATTCTTGAGAATTCATTGAGATAATATGTACTAAAGGGTCTAACGCTAGTAAACTCTCAATATATGTCCATTTTTATTATAAGGTAACCTCCTGAATTAGGCTTACAGGCTGAACTGACAGGTAGGAAAGTTGAGTCAATTTCCATCTACTTCAAGAGGACCATATTCATAAGGCTAGGAAAAAGGCAAAAGGGTATTTCTGTAACCCATTGAAAGTTCAGCTTCTTTTTACTTCAATGAGCCCCAGAGAGAAGAGATGAATTGTCTCTTCAGAATACGTTA
This sequence comes from Papio anubis, assembly GCF_008728515.1. Classification (NCBI taxonomy): domain Eukaryota; kingdom Metazoa; phylum Chordata; class Mammalia; order Primates; family Cercopithecidae; genus Papio; species Papio anubis. The sequence continues at coordinate 172,779,932 of NC_044977.1, read as the reverse complement.
CTACACTTCTCTCATTCATTCATTCATTCATTCATTCATTCAACAGATATTTATTAAGTATTGACTTTATGCCAGATTGTCTCACCGGTGTCTAGAATACAGCACTGATAAAGTAAATTTTCTGACCACATGAAACTTAGAGAGTAACAGAGGAGACAAATACTAAACAAGTAAATATACACACAGATACACACAGGTACACACCACACGTGCTCATTTATAATAGTTCAGGTGGTGACAAGCATGGGAAGAAAAACAAACAGGTAAAAATGACAGAGAAAAAGGCAGAGAATAAAAGGGAGTGATTACATATTTCATACAGTTGGTCACAGAAACCCTCTCTGATGAGGTGATGTTTGGATATAACCTTCTCTGATGACCTCCCAGAAAATTCTTCTTCAGTAAAACAAAAGCACATTGGATACACAGGGATTCCTAGTACTTACAAGTCTCAGAGTAACTCATTTTTAATTACACCCATTCTCTATATGACCAAATGATTTTCAATGATAATCATGAAATGGAACAAATATATTTTACGTATAAAAAAATGTGCACTCACCAAACATCCTGTGTCAGTGGGCATAACTGGGGCTTCTCTGAATTAATTTTCTTATAGGATACAGTGTTTACTAACTAATAATAGCAGAAATAATAATAATGAGCTACTTGGAGCTAACAGACATTATTAAAATTTAATAGTAACTACTACAACAAAATATTTTGGACAAGAAAGGATATTTTATCACTAACATTATTTGGAAATGCTAGTGTTTGGTGAAAATAAAAAGCAAAACACCTCCGAGTTGGTTTTACAATATTTTCAAATTCTCTCTGTACTTGCTTATTGCCTGTATCCAGGGTGTGCTGTTCCCACTGGCCTGACCTCAGTCTGCCACTGGTGGGGGAGCTGCGTGACTCCTCTCTCCTCACTTCCAGATCTAGCATGATCTTTTCTTCCAAATATGTTTTACACACTCTCCCTCTTGGACCTTTCAAACTCTGAATCCAGCAACCCATATATATCCTGGAAGTAAAAACAAACAAACAAACAAACAAACAAACAAAAAAACCTGACACAATCTCTGAGGCTCAACAGAAAAACTTGTTTAATACTCACAGAAATGGGAGCCATACAACCTTCATGTTTTTTAGAAAGAACATAACTTTACTTTTGAGAGCAGGTAACAGATATTTACTGAGTATCTACAATGTGTAAGATGACAAGGTAGGCAGTAAGTGGAGACACACAAAGCTATGAGACATGGTCTCAGACTTTAAGTGTTTTATAATCAAATTTGAGAGAGAAAACATAGAAATATAGGCAGAAGACATGGAACAAATAAATTAAAGAAATAGAAGTTTATTTTAAAAGAGGAATTATTTTCATCACAGGTGGTCAATGAAAACTTCTGTATTTGCGTTTGTCCTGGGTCTTAAGAAGATGAAATTGCACTGGAAAAGTAGAGGGAAAGAGGGAGCCAGTTCCAAGTGGGGGCTCCATCAGGGAGGTACAAAAGGCAGAGTGTGTTAAGAAGTAAAGAAACATTTTGGATGATGTTCAACATGAGCGCAGAATAGCACCATGCAACATCTTAGGAGAAGGAGAACAGGCCCATAGGGTGGCCTTAGATGCCAGGCTAAAGCATTTGGCATTATACATAGTTTAAGGTCACCAAATGCCTTAAACAAGGAAGTAACCAAATTAAAGTGGTATTTTAACATGATGAATCTATCAGTGATGTGAAGTATGAGGTAGAGGGAGAAGGAGAAGGAGGAATGAATTTGGACACAGGCACGAAGTGTTAAGGTCTGAGTTGAGACATTGTACCTTCAAATGTGGTGAAAATGCAGGACATTAGGCAACACCATGAAATTAAAACTCAGAGTTTGATTTTATTTTTAATTTGAGGGTATGAAAACAGGGATCTGGGGAAAAATAGTCACACAGTTGGGATCTAGGAATGTTCTCCTCACTTCCTTGATAAAGTATTTCATGTTAAATATTCTCAACTAAATATTCCCAAAGAAACAAAATAGAGGAGAAATCAGAGAGGCAAAATAATTCTTTTTTAATCTTAGAACCCCAAAGGTAGTTCCTCCACAAAGACCAGTAGAGGCTTCCATCCTTGCAAAACAAACAAAACAGGCCCATGGTGAGTGGCTCCAAGCCTGTAATCCCAGCACTTTGGGGAGGCGGGGAACTGAGGCGGATCACGAGGTCAGGGAGATCAGAGACCATCCTGGCTAACATGGTGAAACCCCGTCTCTACTAAATACAAAAAAAAACAGCGGTGGTGGCGAGGAAGCCTGTAGTCTAGCTACTCGGAGGCTGAGGCAGGAGAATGGCCTGAACCTGGGAGGCGGAGCTTGCAGTGAGCCGAGATCGCGCCACTGCACTCCAGCCTGGGTGACACAGCGCGAGACTCCGTCTCAAAAAAAAAAAAAAAAGAAAACGAGCAAACAAGTGGATTACCTGTGTGATGTTTTGTGTGAACAGCAAAATCCTGTTCAGTGTTTTGCTGTCTTGGGACAGGCTAGTCCTAAGTCAGATGATGAAACCCTTGGAACCCTTTAGGCATAGATCTATACTCAATTTCTAATTCTTTTCTCAAGAACATAAGTAGCCTGTATTATAAACACTTTTTGAAAGGTTGTGTTTTAATCCTCTAAATGAGCTGTATTTCAGGGCTGCACTTAATATGTGATTTATTCTGTGCTACTTAATCCACCTCTTTCTTCAAACAAAGCTCCCTAAAAGAAACTTTCAGCTTTCAAGTGGAGAAAAATGCCCCATTCTTATTTTTGAGTTGCCTCGAGGGAGGAATGGAAGCTTGGAGGGTTTAAGAGAGCCAGTATATTCATTGTCTTTATTACAGATCATTTGCTGATGTTAAGGCAGAGTCCATATTACAAGTTCGGTGTTGCAACTGCCCATTCTTCAAAGCACTCAAATTAAAAATTAAAATGCTACAGCTTAAACATTACAAATCAAGCATCAAAATCTTTGTGTGCTATACACATTTTTCCCAGTAGACATGGGCATTTGTGTGAGGGGTCCTCTTAGGAATCAAACAAAGAGAGCCCATATGGAAGGAGATGTGGGCAGGATTCTGGTTCTCTGGGGAAGGGATAGGAGAAACACAGACTGGATTCAAAATCCTTTTATTGATATTTTAAGAAAAATGGAGAGTATTCATTTTGAAAGCCCCAAGTAAAATGATTTCTACTAGGTTCAGGATTTTGTTTCATTTTCTTGAAAACTGGAGATTTTAGTTTTTACTGAAACAAACAAAAAAAAAGCTCTTTTCATTTCGTGTAAAAATGGAATGTGGGTACAAAAAAGCACAGTACTATTCTGCACTGTATCTACAAGGCGACAGGGAAGGAGGGGTTTCTACCTTCTGAAATCAGTGCCAATCGCTGTCTGATTTAGTCTTTATTAGGACGATTTCCACACTTCTAAAAAAAAAACACGCATCTTTCTAAACATCATGAATAACTGATTGAGATTTCTGAAATCCCCTTTCTTTCCCTCCACAATTTAAATCAAGCTCTTTCAAAGCCAACATAGTACATCTTGGTTGAAGCCTGAAAAGGTTATAAATAGTAAAGGTTGAAAATTTTCCACAAAGGTAAGTAGATGAAAAAATAAATAAATAAATAACCCAAACTTCTTATACCATACATGGGCAAGATGTACTCCTTCCTCATCAGTCCAATCCTTCATCAAGGCACCGTTGTAGTCAAGGAACACAATGAACAAAAATGGGCCATGGTACCCCTGTGCTTGCTCCAAGCTGAACTCTCCTCTGCAGAGATTTCTGCCTCCTCATCCCCAAAACACAGGCATATGACATTTTCTTTAAGCAAAGCTTGGTGCGGGGAAGCTATATGTAGCTTAAATTCTTAATAGCTTCCCTCCGAAGCTGGATATTGTGTGAACATGGCATGCTCTGTGTACTCCATGGGATTGAAGTTTACACCTGTAAATTCTTTGCCTAGTGGCAATTTCCAAGCTAGGAGATTTTTTTCTCTTGCTTCAAATTCCTCCAAGTTTCATTTGAAACTCCTGCCAATGAGCCATATCAGGCGTTAAATCATGTGTCAGAAATGCTGTATCTTTAGAGTGATGCATAACGCTGTAAGAATATGAAGAGGATAATTTGGGCTGGGGCAATGGAAGGGTTTCTTCATGGACAGGTAGGGAAGGCTTAATCATACATTTTATTCACATAATGTTTTATAATTTCTAAGGCACTCCCAGAAGCCTTGTGTTATCTGATTTTCAGAACAGCCCTTCAAGGCTGTTCCATTTCTTTTAGAGTTCCAAGTAACTTCCATCCAACAAATATTTGTTGAGCAACTAGTATGTGCCAGGTGGTGGCATACAAGGTTGAAAGCACAAAAGCCATGGTCTCTGCTCCCAGGAACTCTGGGTTGAGAGAGTCTGACAATATGCACAAAACACAAATGAGTCATCAAAACAGTTAAGATAGTGAGAGACGCCATGAAGAAAAACCTTAGGGTAACATGTGTTGGAGGATGACCAAGGGAGGAAAGGCTACTCTTAGGGGTGACATTTGAGCTGAGAACTGAAAAAAGTGAGTAGCATGCCATGGGGTGATTGGAGGCAGGAAGGCATCAAGCAGAAGGAAGTGTAAGTTCAGCAGCTTGGAAACAGGAAGATTCTTGGTATGTTCTACAAACAGAAAGAAGGCCAGTATGGCTGTAGCTGAGGGAGCGGATGGAAAGAGATGAGTTGGAAAGGTGAGAAGGAGCTACCCACTTTAGTAAAAAGAATCAAGATGGAGAAAGAAGATGTGGGGCTCATATTTGCTGAGTACTTACTATGGGCCAGGCCTTGAGCCAAATTCACAGCCATAAGTGGTGGGACTGGGACTCAAATTAGGTTCCCTGAGTCCAAATCCTGTATATCTGACACTACACCACACTGCCTCACTCACACCCTACCGTCTGGAGGCTAGCTTTGGTTCACCCAGGTGGAAACAGGGGAAATAGAAAAAACATTGATATTTTGAATCCTCCATAGGATCCTCTTCACCTGCTGGCCTATCTCTTGAGTGATTTTTGCATGAGGGGCATATTTTTTGGCCTGCATGTTAAAATCAGTTTTTTTGTTGTTTTTGTTTTTTTTTGTTTTGTTTTTTTTTTGTTGTTTTTTTTTTAGCCTCCTATCCTTAGTGGCCTCTGGGCTGAAGAATCAGCTCACTGGTTCTACACTCTGGGGTAAATTCAAGCACTGCAGATAGAATGTAATTATCAGAGGAAACTGAAAAGGTGACTGCAAAAGAAAGATAAAACATACTTAATGCCTCCAGGAAATGAATCCAAATGGATCTTGATCGGTGTTGCAAGGAGAATGCAATATAAGTTCTTTACCCTCACTCTCCTTCAAGCAAGTTTGAATACTCTCTCACTGCTTTTACATGAACTCAAATTGCTTTAGAAACCTGTCATATTGAATTAGTAAAAGCAGATAATAATTCAGAGGGGTGCCAATGTGGCATTATTGAAAGTCGCTGGTTGGAAGGCTTCCTGCTGCATTATTCAGGGATTATAACTCACTTTCATCACCATGTATCAGAATGAACAAATGAGGAGATTTCTGTGGTTTTTTTTGGATTAAGTTTCTTTAAAAGTTTATCATAAAGATGAGGTGGCCTACATTGTGAATAAGTGTATAAAGAACATCTGCATTCGTCAACAAGAGAACAAGGAAACAAGCGCACACCCTTGGGTTGGCCACATTGTATGGTCACTTGGAAGGGACCACAGTCAGAAACAGATCTTGGGATAGTCCAGCAGAATGGTCAGGTTTCAGAAGGCCTTTGACCTTGATATTAGGGCAAACTCAAAGGTTGGGGGAATTAGGAATAAATAGCAGAGACATGGAAAATAAAATACTCTTCCTTCTAATCTTAACGGTTGGCCATCTCCTCAGAGAACCCATCCTCAATCACTTTCTGACATGATACCCTCATAATTGTTTTTCCATTACAAGATTGCAATTTTTGAAATACCTCCATTCCTTTAATTGCTTGTTTGGCTATTTTCTATCCCTCACACTCCAGAAAGTAATGTGTTTGAGAAGTAGGATCTTAATTTTCTTACCTCCAGACCCTGGGAGCAATGCCTGAAGCATAGTAGGCATTCAAAAATATTTATTGAATGAAAATTATACACACACACATATATATACATATATAATAGCAGAGGCCATTCTGTGTGTAATAGTATTGTTCGATCAGCTGTTACAGTAAAGTCTATGCAAGCTAGAATCCAGGCAGTCACTATGAACCATCTTTGCTGAGTTTGTCTGAGCAAGTCAATTTACTTATTTAAATGATTTCTTTGCTTACCAGAGACCATCTTTATGTCTCATAGTTACTTTGTGGAGGGACTCTTGTCTGTGGAATAGTTGAGAAGCAACTACAGGTCTCTGCACAATGTAAACATCCTCTTTAGTAGGCTCAAAAATTTTATCCAAGTTCTCAACACCTGCTACTTAATCCACACGACAAACATCTTAGATTTATCTCTGAGATTTCTTTAACTCAAAAAGTCTAATTTTTTTCCTGCAACTATTAATTTGGAAAATTTAAGTCTAAGTCTACTGAACAGTTGCAAGAATTGCAAATAAACACTCTGGGTTGACCAATTGTTAATGTTCTGTCATGTTTGCTTTCCCTCTCCATGTATAGATATATGTATGGATGGATGTCTGTGTCTTTGTCTGTATCTATGCATGTGCGTATGTATGTCTGTATGTGTATGTGTCTGCAGGTCTATGTTTTGATATGCATGTGTATATGTGTATATTATCTATGTATATATGGGCATTATATGTGTGAGTATATGTTTATGTATGTGTATTTTGGCTGAACCATTTGAGAGTTAGTTGTAGACATTGATGTACTTATCCTTAAATACTTCAATATGAATGTCTTAAGACCAAGAATATGGTCCTATTCTGCAATTGTCACACTTAGGACGTCCAAAATTGATACCTAGGTCAAAATTGATATCTAATGAGCAGTGGGTTTTCAAATTTCCGTAAGTGTCCCAAAATCCCCTTAATAACTTTTTATTTTTAATCCAGGGTTCCATTATGAATCACACATTATATTTCATTGTCATATCTCTTTAGTTTACTTTCATTTAGAACTGTTCCCCAGCATGGTTTTTTTCCCCTGTCCTTGGTAACATTGACATTTTCGTAGATTCCAGGGTCAGTTGCTTTGCATAATTTTTCCTCATTTAAATGTGTCAGATTGTGCCCCCTAATTGTATCCAGGTTAAAGTCTAACATTCTAAGTACCAGATATGACCAATATGAAGTAGACGTGAAATAACTCAGATTCTCCAAGGAATTTTTAGGCTGAGTTATCAAATCAATGAATAAAAACACTTCTGACATAGGTACCAGGTATTACCTGGTAGGGCACTCTCCTCTTCTGAATTTGTTAGAACAAAAGCCTCATCAACACAATTAAGTTAGTACTTCCCACATATTAGTCACTCAAATACTACCTTCAAGATTTCTGCTATATCTAAGCTCTACCTGTGTTCATACTTATGTAATCTTCTTCTTGAAGTCAAGTTACTTATTTAAATGATTCCTTATCCTAAGAAATAATGTCTGCATAAATGGCTTTGTTATGCTTGTTTTATTTTTCTAATACTTATCAAAGCATATGTAAATATCAAAAAACAATTCGTACACATCTAAACCACCTTTCACACCACAGTGGTATACTTGGAAATGCTGAGCAGAGCATGGTCAAACTGCTCTGTGTGTGTATATGTGTGTGCATACTTGTGCATGAATGTGTGTCTATGCAGAATTACCTGGTAAGAAAAGGCTTCTCAAGAACTAAGAAGACAAGAAAATGCCAAGGTTGCCCGGCCAAACTGGGGACCATATCCAAACAAATGACAAGACCTGCAACTCCTGAGACATGCAGCTGCTATATATAGTCCCCTGACATCAGACTGACTGCGTCCTTATTCATTTCCAAATCATTCAACAGACAAGATTGAGAAGGGGCTCAGGAAAATGCTACTTAGCCAAACTCTGACAGTGACGGAATCCCTGTGTCTTCCAGAAGATCACTCTCTGTGGCCTGTAAAAAAGGCACATCGTATCACAGAATTCCTGACATTTCACATCTGCTGTATATCCCAGATAATGAGACGGAGGCCCAGAGACCCTTGTGAGTTGTCCAAGATCACACAGCTAGTGGGTGTGTGGGTGGCAAACTGGGAGCTGACTCTAAGTGCCCAGGTCAGCTCTTTCCACCACTCCATGCTGAGTCCTGGGCTGACATAGCCATTTATATTTAAAACCATCTATACAGGTATACCACACACATATAAACACAGACATATATATATACACACACACACACACGTACATGTCTAGTGTATACAGTTTTATATATGTGTTTTCATACAACCACATATATATATGTATACATGTATATGTATATACATACATATACATGTATACATACACACATACACACACATGTGTGTGTGTATACAAAACCACATCACCATTCTGGATTCCTGAGTCCCTCCCAAGTGCTCTTACAACCATGAATGTGTCCAGCCCCAAGGAGAAGGGCATTTTACAAACTTCATCCCTTGTTGTCTTTGTCACTCACCAACCAATTATTTTTCCCTGTGTCGCTGCATTTGTGAACATCGCAGACTAAACCACCCCACACTTAAATGCTTCTGGAAATTCTGCCTTTTTTTTTTTTTTTTTTTTTTTTTTTTGGGTCTTGCTCTGTCGCCAGGCTTGCGTGCAGTGGTGTGATCTCGGCTCACTGCAACCTCCACCTCCTGGGTTCAAGTGATTCTCCTGCCTCAGCCTCCTGAAGAGCTGGGATTACAGGAACAGGACTATACCTGTATAGATGGTTTTATATATAAATGGCTATGTCAGCCCAGGACTCAACATGGAGTGGTGGAATGAGCTGGCCTGGGCGTTTAGAGTCAGCTCCCAGTTTGCCACCCACTAGATGTGTGATCTTGGACAACTCACAAGGGTCTCTGGGCCTCTGTCTCATTGTCTGGGATATACAGCAGGTCTGAAGTGTCAGGAATTCTGACTAATTTTTGTATTTTTAGTAGAGACAGGCTTTCACCATGTTACCCAGGATGGCCTCAATATCCTGATCTTGTGATCTGCCTACCTCGGCCTCCCAAAGTGCTGGGATTACAGGCATGAGCCACTGTGCCCAGCCAACTCTGCCCATCTTAATTCCTGTAGTGATATTCTTAAAGTCCAGTCATTGACCTAGGGCTGGACCTCCTGCTTCCTTTTCACTGGGTCAAAGCCTGTAGAGAAACTGACTTGTGTGGGGTCAAGGTGGCTGAGTAATGTCCTATACCTATACCAGCAGCCTGCTGACATCCAGCTATTCATTTGGCCAAGTCATTCTCAGAGACTCTGCCCTCTTCTCCATCCCCACATCCTATGAGTTATTAAGTTCTATGGCTTATGTCTCCTTAGCTTCTCTCCCATTCATCCTTTTCTCCTTTCCTGAAGATACACCTTGGTGCAGGCCTTCATCTTTCTCCCCTAAGTTATTACAAGGCCTGCTGGTATCTCCACTTGCTGGTAGAGCCATCTTCTCCACCACACCAGTGGCTCTCAAAGTTTGGTCCAGGGACTCCAGGAGGTCCCTAAGATTCTTGCAGGGGGTTCCTGAAGATGAGACTATTTCTACAATGTGATTAAGGTGTGATATGCCTTTTTTACTCTCTCTCTCTCTCTCTCTCTCTCACAACATACAGTGGAGTTTTCTGAAGGCTCCTGACATGGAATATCACAACAGAGTGAATGTAGAAGCAGATACGAGAATCCAACGGTTTTCTATTAAGCGAGATATGAAGGAGACGTGCAGAACTATGCAATAATACCACTCTTCTCAGGAAATACTTTTTCCTTTGCAAAACATAATTTTTTTCATAAAAATGTGTTTTCATGTTAACATGTGGTAGGTTTACTTTTTTCAATTAGTTAGTAAACATTTAAAAATGTTACCAGTTTTAAGTTTTAATATAGTGAATATGGATAAATATAACCCACATGAACAAGACCTCTTTAAGATCCTCTGTAATTGCTGAGTGTCTAAAAGGATTCTGATACCAAAAAGTTTGAAAACTGTTCTGACATTTAAAATTTTTTGATTTTTTAAAAATTTGATTTTTTAAAATGTATTATTTTTTTAAAGAAAATCTATTTTATCAAGTTACTCCTCCATTTAAATCCATTAATATATAGAGGATAAAACTCCTCAAGGTCATCATTGCTGCTTTACCGCTGTACATAGGCTAACACCCTGCCATCCCACCTCAGTCCCCTGCCCCAACATGCCCACGTTCCATCTCGCCACTACCAGCTCAGGTTTCCTAAGCCAACTGCAGTGGTTTTCTATCGTGTTGACTTAGCTATGTAGGACCGTGTTTCCCAGATTTCCCTTTCCTGTGGGAATCCAGTTGAGGCTGGCCTTGAGAAAAGTCATCCTGAGATCTGGAAGGCAGACATGCTATGCAGAATTACCCTTGGAAGGCACTATCTCAGCTAACACACATTGCTGCTGATCTCCTGGCTGGCAGTGTTGGGGAGAGCACAAGTAGCCCACAGTTCTTCCGCAGCCCCCTGGGTCTCCACCCCCAGTTTCCCAGTCTGGGTGTGCAGCTCCAGGGCAAAGGGTGTCTGCTTTCTCCTTAGGCCACCTATGCTGCTGGGGCACAGGTCCTTGTTCATCCTCATAAGTTCTAGTTTGCCCTTGCTTCTCCTCACACCAGTCCCAATTTCTTCTTCCCTGAGCCCTGCTGACCTAGAGCAACTTCAGTCCCACCACCAGCAGTAGAGGCAATACCTGCCATAGATTTCTTCACCAGCTTCCTTCATGGTCCCTACTGAGTGACTTTTTGTGCTCTGCAAGACCTTTGCATTCCAAGTATCTCCCACAACTGTGGAAGATCTGTTTATTCTAGTAATAAATCTATTATTCCATGTCATTCACAGGGGCCCTGCTTCCCTGTTCACACCTTAATTCATATCAAATCTCCAGGTGTCCTTCCCTGCCTCTAGCTGTCCGGCAGAACACCAATTTGACCTTTCCTGGATCAACTCAGGATTCCCAAAGTCCTTTCTTTTTTTTTTTTGAGACGGAGTCTCGCTGTGTCTCCCAGGCTGGAGTGCAGTGGCGCGATCTCGGCTCACTGCAAACTCTGCCTCCCGGGTTTACGCCATTCTCTGCCTCAGCCTCCCAAGTAGCTGGGACTACAGGCGCCCGCCACCACGCCCGGCTAGTTTTTTGTATTTTTAGTAGAGACGGGGTTTCACCATGTTAGCCAGGATAGTCTCGATCTCCTGACCTCGTGATCCACCCGCCTCGGCCTCCCAAAGTGCTGGGATTACAGGCTTGAGCCACCGCGCCCGCCCAAAGTCCTTTCTAAGCCATTTCACCAGCTCACAGTCCAGTGGATATGACTCTTGTGCTCTTCATGTGCTCTACGCTCAGCATGCCATGCAGTACTCCACTTGTAGTGCTTTATAAACAGTTTTCCACAGGTCTCTATCTCTTCCTCCTACATCTGCAAGCTCTCTGAGATCAGAAACAGGACCTCATGATCTATACCTTTGTATCCCAGTCCCATATTTTAAAAATAACCTTGACAGAGGGGAGGCAGAATAAATATGACATGGGTTTTTAAATGCCAGTTACTGGAAAAGAGGATGAATGAGAAAGGCTGGGATTAGCAAATTCTTTATGTCTAAGCTGGGGTCTGCATAAAGCAGTGTTTTGTTTGTTTGTTTGTTTTAATAAGGCATAACAATTATTTAGGGAGTTTTGGGGGTATGTTTGTTTTGTTTTGTTTTAAGTAGATTCCTAGTGCCATGCTTTCAGATATTTTGATTTGCAGACTTGGGGCAGAGCCTAGAACTCTTCAATTTAACAAGACATGGTGATCTCACAAAGAGAGAAGAACACAGCTTGAGGACCACTGCTAAAAAGAATATAGTGGGAGGGGAGGGGTTTAGGGTAACAATTCTTAAATTAGGCTCTTTGAATCACTTAGTGGGGAGAGTAGGGAGAGTAAGAGAAACTTAACAAAAATGCAGTTTCCTACATCCCACACCAAATCCACCAAATCTTCATAATCAGAAGCAGAGATACTTCAAAAGTGATGGCTGCCTTGTGGGGCTCTGAGCAAGGAACATTTATTCCTGTGGTTTAGCTGTTTATCCATCCTGACTTGGTGTAGGGACATTAACTTCCTGTCTTCATCTAGTCACCTAAAAACTCACCCTTGAACCTTCTGTCTATGAAGCAGAGACCAAGTGGTGTCCCTGGATATAAATAATAAATACTCATAAGGAAAGGCCTTTGGGAGGGGTCACACAAAAGGATTCTAAAGAGAAAGTGGGGAGATTTTTGGAAAAATATCAGATTAACAAAAAGACTAAACAAAGTGATTCATAGAAAAGACAACAAAAAACTGGAAAGACAAGCATGATTCTAATGGTTCCAGTGAGTTTAAAGCCCATGCGGTGCCTATGAATTCCTCTCCAATTGTTTCTTCATATAGTTTGCACCTGTCCTGTCCCATGCAGTAACCACTGGCCACATGTGGCTACTGAGCACTTGAAATGTAGCTAGTGTAACTGAGGAGCTAATTATTTAAGTTTATTAACTGTGATTAATTTAAATTTAAAGACTAATATCCAATTCAGCCATTGGAAAATGTTTAAGTATGTTTGAAACAACTTAGACATATGAACTTTTTTTTTCAACTGTAAATTTTATAAAATCTAAATATAGGTCAAGTATTTCTGATGAAAACTTAGTGTCCAAAGTGCAACATGGTGTAAGTATAAAATATAACACCAGATCTCAAAGACTTAGTGTGTAAAATTTAATACATTTTATTTGATTAAAGTCAAAACGATAATTTTGAATATACTGGATTAAGTATATTACTGAAATTAAGTATACATTTTTCTTTTTACATGTTTAATGCAATTACTGAAAAAAATTTTAAATTACCCAAGTGGCTAGCATGATATTTCTATTGAACAGTGCAGCTCTATATAGAATGGGACTATTTAATGAGGGAAATGAGTGTTCCTCTATAAAGTAGTCATTCCAGGGAATTATAAGCTGACTCCAAGGATGCTATCATTTTGGAAATGCAGTCCTTTCTGAATCTCATCCCTACCTCGTCTCCACCTGCTACAAAGCAACCTTCAGGGTAGCTGATGAGCCCCTTCCAAAAAAATCCTTAGGATTTTCAAGTCCCAGTCTGGTGTTCACACACCTTGATTACCTTCTTCATTCAGTAGTCTTACTTCAATTGACTTTGGCTTATTTCAAAACACCAGAACCAACCCAAAACCATTTAAGAATGAACATTGATGACAATATTCAAAATATTATACCACTGCTTCTCAGAGAAGACTCAATACTATTTTGAATAAAGGCAACAGTATCTCTCTCCAAAGGGACCAATTATGAAGTCAATTGCAAACTTTAGGTTGAACTATGGCGTTTTTGTTAAATAAGTTAACAAACAGTAAATGACATTCTTTTTATAATCCCATCTGTAGGTCTTATTTTTCTGAGAACTGTTTTAGCTGTTATTTTCCACATCATCAGGTATTGGTTCACACTTTGAGACAGAAGTTTTTAACTTCAGGGTCCGACAGGTCCATGATGAGGCCGTGGCCAGAATGTAAGGGATCTACAACTGTGTAGGATCTCTTCTCATTTCTTTCCATTGACCCTTAATTGAAATTTGGCATTTCCTTCCATTTAAAAGGCAGGCAACAGATTACACTACCATTATATATCTGGGACATCACCAATAAAAGTCACAATGTTCTTTTTATATGACAATACAATTCTTCCACAAATCCTGAAAATTTATTTTTTTACATCATGACATTAAAGTCATGATAGTTAATTTCTCCTGATCATAGCACCTCATAATATATAGAGACAAGTATTGGTCAATTCTTCACTTGGCAGTCATTCAGTCATGAAAGGTGGAAGATGCATTATCCCACCCTAGATATTTAGACATCTACAATGCTTTGTGGAATTCCTTATTCATACTTGTTTGTTCTTCATCAATGGAAAGAAGTCAGGCATTTAAATTAGTCATTACAATTTTGCAAATTGGAAAGTTCAAATGAGAATTTTTGATTCTTCGAAAGTTACTATTGCTGTTTGGAATATGATATACATGTAGGCTACAAGTCTAGACCAGGCAAGTTCAAACACATCTGATGGTTAAACAAAATGTTGAAATGTGTTATTTAAAGTAAGTTTAAGATTATTATTGATGATACATTGGGTGATGATATTAGTCATCCATAATGTTGTAAATTCTGTGAGATTCAGTGTACTTTGTGTTATTTGTCTTGCTTTTAGTAATCCTATGTACTTTCTTAAAATTTAAAAATATCATTCTGAAAAAGGGTACATAGGTTTCACCAGACTGCCAAAGGGATCTATAGCAGGAAAAATGGCTAAATCTCCTGCTCTAGGCATTCCATGACTAATCTAGGACCCTGAATATCCACGTATTACTAGAGATGCCTGCTATCCACAGAATCCGCAAACGTTTCCTAGCCCTGGACACAGTGTGCCCAGACTTCCCGGTCAATTTACAACTGAGTAGAAAGAAGACCTCTTCATTGCCATCCACACGAAGGAAAGGTAAGGTAGAGAAAAGAACATGACTTTATAAAAGAAGTAATGGCACAAAGTTTCACCTGATAAAGCCCTAGAAGTTGATGGTGAATTTGAGGTGGTGGAGCCTGAGAAGCAAACAACAACTTCATGGTAACTCAATAAATTACCACTAATTTTTCTAGAAACCGGTAGGCTCTTCTTCAATATGAAAAGTGAATTATTCTTACCTGTTATTACTGATGCCATTTCCTTCACTCAGCTGAATATAATATGAATGTACATTTAGAAACACATCCTGGCCAACACAGTGAATCCCTGTCTCTACTAAAAATACAAAAATTAGCTGGGTATGGTAGCAGGCACCTGTAATCACAGCTATTCAGGAGGCTAAGGCAGGAGGATTGCTTGAACTCAAGAGGCGGAGGTTGCAGTGAGCTGAGATTGCACCACTGCACTCCAGCCTGGGTGACAGAGTTAGACTCTGTCAGAAAGAAAGAAAGAAAGAAAGAGAGAGAGAGAGAGAGAGAGAGAGAGAGAAAGAAAGAAAGAAAGAAAGAAAGAAAGAAAGAAAGAAAGAAAGAGAAAGAAAGAGAGAGAGAGAGAGAGAGAGAAAGAAAGGAAAGAAAGAGAAAGAGAAGAAAGAGAGAGAAATAAAGAAAGAAAGAGAAGAAAGAGAGAAAGAAAGAAAAGAAAGAGAGAGAGAGACAGAAGGAAGGAAGGAAAGAAAGAGAGAAAGAAAGAAAAAGAAAGAAGGAAAGGAAGGAAGGAAGGAAGGAAAGAAGGAAGGAAGGAAGGAAGGAAGGAAGGAAGGAAGGAAGGAAGGAAAAGAAAGACTACGGCACTCTCCAGTTAAAAAGAAAGCTATATGGGCTTTCCACACTAAACCCAGGCTGGGCAGAAGAAAGTGATGCATATTGGAGGCCCATATTTTTCAGCACTGTTGTCCCAACATTTAGAAACACCCCTGGCATAAAAACAACACTGTAGCTTTTAGAAATTTTGTTGTGTGTGTGTTTTTTTTAACACTAAAAAATGAGATTTAGCCCACAATTTAATATTGTCAATACATATTCTTCATTACACAACTGGCATGCCAACTGTTACCTAAGCACTTCAGACTCTTCAAATCCCACACCCACACATTCTGAACTCATCTGCATCCAGATATGAATAAAGATGAATAGCATCTTGAGGAAATTGCTTCTCCATTCTCAAATGGCAAAAGCCATGGAGTATACTCCTCATAGTGTCTGAGGAATTTCTAAGAGCAACAAGAAAAAATCCTAAAGTCACTATTTTGTAAGAAAAATCACATCCTTCTATGGCAACCTGCCCACTGGGGATTTCAAATTAAAAGGGACCTTAGAATTCCCTTCCTGTAATTCTCTCTCTCTCTCTCTCTCTCTCTCTTTTTTTTTTTTTAAAGGACTTCTTTATTTTACTAAACTCAAGTTAATTAGGTTTTGGCAGGTCAGCAGCTCAATTCAGCATCTCTTTATAGAGAATGGTTCTAAGAGATCTTGATGAAATTGCAAATGCTTAGAAACAGTCATTTGCTTGCATGCTGGGTAAATAGGAAAGCATGCTGACTGTATTTATTTTCCTATCATTATGTCACTGTGGGGTGAGCTAGTAAAAAAAGTAGAGGTTGCTAACATTTTGGGGGTGTGTGTGTGTGTGCATCCTAAAATAATTTATTTTTTTCTTCATCTCAAACCATTATTCCATGATTGCAGGAAGTCCCCAACACTAGAATAAACTGTTCGCTAAATGTTTATTTATAAATTGGATTTTTTCACTTAAATCATTAGTGTTCATTGATTCATTCAACAGATAGTTACTGAGTGCCAATTATGGGCCAGACTTGTGATATACACAGATGCAAAAGCGAGGTCCATTTTTATCCCAAGAGATGCTTACAAGGTGATGAGATGCCCAGGCTAACCTACATTAATTTCTTGTCTTAGTTAGGGCTGCCTTAACAAATTGCCATAGACTGGGTGGCTTAAACAACAGGAATTCATTTCTCACAGTTCTGGAGAAGATACCAGCAGGGTTGATACCTGGTGTAGGCTCTTTCCTTGGGTTGCAGACAGCCGCCTTCTCACTGTGTCCTCACATGGCCTTTCCTTGGTGCGTGCAGGCGGAGAGAGAGAGGAAGCACGCTTTCTGGTGTCTTTTCTTGTAAAAACACTAATCTCATGCTGAGGACCCCACCTTCATGACTTCATCTAGATCTAATTACTTCCCAAAGGCCCTGTCTCTAAATACCATCTCATTGGGGGTTAGGACTTTGATACTTCCTTAATAGCAAATGTGCTATTTCATCTATAATATTAGTTCAGTAGAACAAGGTGTCTCAAATCCACCTCAGAGGAGAGGAACCTTGGCCCCTCTGGGACTCCTGCAGTGGTTCGGAGAACAGGGCTCCAGAAACTGGCAGGAAACGGGAGCTATAGAGGCATCAGACACTGCAGTCCTGAGGTCCAGGTGGCTTGAGGCTCAGAGGAGACTAAAACAGACTCTGAGGCTCAGGTCAGTTCCAGAAACAGAGGTAGTAAAATTTTTGCAGTGGAGCCAAAACTTATAATGAATGTTCTTCTGAAAGTTAGGTATCCTTATTTCAAGGTCTGCCTGTATCTTTGAAGCTTCTTATGATCATGTTCAATCAGGCAATACAACAAAACAAATAAAGATAACACAAATCAGACAACACCAACATTCAATGTATTATAATAGCCTGGAGTTTTTGCAAAGCTGCAATTACACAGAGCTTTTAGCCAGCCCCAGTGAAGCAAGCTGGGTACATATCCAACTCTCAGCAGTGTCAAAGCCAACATTCACCAAGCTCAGCCCCTCAACCAGAAATAATTTGACTTTTATAGGGTTTGATCATTTCCTTAAAAGCCTTTATGATCAAAGCCAGCCTGGAATGGAAAGGGATCAAAAGATGGGAAATTACACAAATGCAAGTGCAGATTTTGACATAACCCCCATTAACAAGTAGTGCAGCAGATGCCTTTTCAGAGAATCCCCCCCCCCATCTCAAGGAAACAACAAACACACACCATGTCGAGGTGAAATGAACCTTTTCTCTGTCACCCTGAATCTATGCAGAATCAATAAATAACTCTTAGCTGGATCTTTGACACACAGACTTTCAAAATGGAATGTCAAGCTCCTTGTGATGTTTTTAACAGAATAAAGGGGAAAAATACACCTACGTTTTTCTTCCCCCATCTATTGTTAAAATTAACAAGGCAGGTGAGGACATTCAGGTGTCTTTGGGTGACTTAAACCATGCTGAGGGCTGTACTGAGTGTATGGCTCTGCCACAGCATGCTAGGACCCAGGAAGAATTCTAACACTTGTCTGATTCTTTGCAAGGACTTTTATCTCCATCATCCAAAAAGCTCCTCACAGCAAGGTATGAAAGACAAGAAATATAGCCATTTGGCAGAAAACCAAGGCTCAGAGAGCTTAAGAAACTCTCACCTGTGGTCACACGGCTAATGGCAGAATCATATTCAAAATCAGAAATCTCAACTGCAGAGCTTATCATCCTTAACCAAGCCTGGAAACCCAGGGCTCCACTTTTCTGTGGAAAGCTGAGTATAGCC